>NW_027267590.1:0-10223 GCF_963676685.1 Mytilus edulis | reverse complement strand
TTCTGCATGTATTTGACCTTTTTTCATTATTATTTTTTTTCTTCTTCAGATTTATCATATTGAAACCGTGACACTAATTTACTATTGTTGAGCTATGAGGGATGATCAGAAACTGTAATTATGAATGAAAAAAGGGGGCATTTTTACTGTCAGCTTGGGTTGAGCAGTTTTTCAGTAAAAAATGGATTGAAAACTGTCAAAGTCCCTTACAAATCAGTCCAATCAGATTTAAGATATGCGGACCAATCAACGCCAGCTTTATGTAAGTGGTGATCCAATCGTCACCGTGATTTCAATCCTCCCGGCAAGCACAAAAACACATTCACCGAAATTTTCAAGTATTCTTTCTGTAGCAAATCGTCCACAGAGCTAATAGTCATGGCACGAACAAAGCAAACTGCACGTAAATCCACCGGAGGTAAAGCTCCAAGAAAACAACTTGCCACCAAGGCCGCCCGTAAGAGCGCACCTGCAACCGGTGGAGTCAAGAAACCACATAGATACAGGCCAGGAACAGTCGCTCTCCGAGAAATCAGGAGATACCAGAAGAGCACAGAGCTCCTCATCAGGAAACTCCCCTTCCAGAGATTAGTCCGTGAAATCGCCCAGGACTTCAAAACTGATCTCCGATTCCAGAGTTCAGCCGTCATGGCCCTACAGGAAGCCAGCGAAGCCTACTTGGTCGGTCTCTTCGAGGATACCAACTTGTGCGCAATCCACGCCAAGAGAGTAACCATCATGCCAAAGGATATCCAATTGGCACGAAGAATCCGTGGAGAACGTGCTTAAGAAGTGTGATTTTTTCACCAAAACATAACGGCCCTTTTCAGGGCCACCAATATTTTTCAAAAAGAATCTATAAATTGTTGTACATGAAAATTAGAAACATAGCTGAACCCCTCTTTTCCCCATCTCTCTCTCTCTTTTATTTCTTCTTGTTGAATCCATCTATATGCAAAGCAATACATAGACAAAAAATAAATTTTATGATATATATATACACACAAGTCTCATCACAAAAAAAAAGGGGGGGGGGGGTGTTTGTTTATCATGGTACATGTACGTCCTTGTGTGTAGAATATTAAATAGTACATTATATAAAAAAAAAGATCAACATATGAATGTTTCTATCTGTACTTCTGTTCTTTTCTTTTATTTTCTTCGCTTGTTTTGTCTTGTCTTCTTTTGATGTATTATTTACACCAGTAGTCTAGACCAAAGAAAGAGAACCACCAACTGGCCAAAATATAACCTTTTTTTTTAAGTTAGAGTTTAAATATCATGTATAATTCATTAATTTGAATATTTCTTTTAGAAAAGCTGATATTACAGGGTACTTTTATCAAAAATTTAGAGCTTTTTTTCAGTCAGAATTGTAAAGAAAATTTTTATCATGTATGTAGTAATATATTTTGTCCACTTTAGAGTCTTGTCTTGCTGCTAGTTTACAAAATCATGAAATTTCTATTTAAATTAATATAATTTCGGTACGGGTCCAAGTAGTCCCCACAAAATTTCACTGTAGGAAGTCCATGTAAGCATATATCTTGCACTTATAAGCTTTTTTATATGATAAAAAGTAGTTTTCAGACTTATTATAAACTTTTCTGGCTAAAAGATGTCTTCAGAATAGTAAGTATATGTGTGCGCATTAACATTTTTATTGGATTGGCTGATGAAATTGTCATCGTCATACTGTGGATAAATATAGAATGGTGTTTAAAAATAAAATTGAAAGGAAGATGCACACATAAGAAGTTTTACCCGCAGACAGGGGCATCTCTTTTCTTCACTGTAATACCTAAAAAAAAAAATCTTTAATAGTAATAACAATAACAGTTTTATTCATACATTCTCTCATTTATGATCTGAAGTACCTGCAGCAGATCTTTGATGGATGGCAAGCACAGCTTTGACAGATGATGTTGAGTTATGAAAGACAGGTAGAAAACTGCAAGCATGTAAAATCCTGTGATGTATCCAATTTCTGGGTACATCAAATAGACAAATAGATAACCAGTATTCCTAGATATGTCTGTGAGGTTTATTTTTTCCCCAACTAAATTCCATTCCATTAAGTTGAAATGTGTATTGACATTGAATGAAAATGTCTGTTCAGAGAAAGCAAATAATTATCTTTATAATTTTGACTGTCTAAAGTGATTTTCATTTATCATTTATTTATCATACTTTTCTATCTTAAAATGAAAACTTTTCAACATTTTGGAGCTTTTTTTGTCTCCTTCAGTCATTTTTATTCCGATTGAAAGTTTTTTTCTGTTCAATAATAGTTTTTTCTTAAAAAATTACTGTCTGATATGAATTATTATATTTTTCAGACCTAGAATGAAAAAGTGGATTGAAAGTGTACACAGTTTAAGGCAGTACAGAGTTACCTCCCGGAATAAAACAACGTAAGCCAATCAGACAACAGTTAACTGAAAATGTGTGATACTTCTTTTACGGCCGCGTTGGTGATATATAAAGAGTCGCTGTTAGACGGAAAGTATTATTTAACTAATCACCACAAATAGTTAAACATGTCAGGCAGAGGAAAAGGAGGTAAAGGTCTAGGAAAAGGAGGCGCCAAGCGTCACAGGAAGGTGTTGCGTGATAACATCCAAGGTATCACCAAGCCAGCCATCCGTCGTTTAGCAAGAAGAGGTGGAGTAAAACGTATATCTGGACTCATCTATGAGGAAACCCGTGGTGTCCTTAAAGTTTTCTTGGAAAATGTCATCCGTGATGCTGTCACATACACAGAGCACGCCAAGAGGAAGACTGTCACTGCCATGGATGTTGTCTACGCTTTGAAACGTCAAGGACGTACCTTGTACGGATTCGGAGGTTAAACAGCCACCCAGCTAATATAAACAACGGCCCTTTTCAGGGCCACCAACATTTTTCAAAAAGAATCTTAGATTTGTTGTACATCGTTTTAAACAAAATCTTGAAATCAAAGCTTGCTCCCACTTCTATTCTTTTCTCTAATGTTCATGAATTTTTCAACCGTTTTCTTGTTTTCCCTGATCCTGATCCGCAACTATTTTCTCTCTCTCTCGTTATCCCCCTCCCCCCTTTTTTTTTTAAATATCTGGCTTTCTTTTTAATTAACTCCTTACTCTTACTCTTGTATTTATTTGAGAATTTATATTTCTGAAGGTTTATGAATACGTTCAAAGATCAAATCCGTGCATTTGCCTACACGAAGAGAGAAAATTTCAAAACAAAATGCACGGACTTTTACACACAAAATCTGTAGATTCTGTTATATTCAATTATAGAGTTTTTGCGTGGTTTAATATTAGGTAATGTTCTTGTTTCCGTGTAAAATAATTCTCGCAATATTTTTTTTCTCTCGAAAAGCAAAAGAAATCGTAAATTTATCAACTCTATTAATTGGAATGAAAGCACTGTTTTGTTCTTCATGATTTATGTATTTACGCTTTGTAGTTTTGGCAAATTAAATACTACAGAATGAGTGAAATACACGTATATTTGTTATACAGATAGAAAGAAGAGAAAAGTAACCATATACTATTGAAATAGTTTGAAAGTAGTTATAGCTGGGGGTTGGGATTTATAGCTTTGTTTAGAAGTTTGACATGATGTACAACAAATGTAAATTCTTTTTGAAAAATGTTGGTGGCCCTGAAAAGGGCCGTTTGTGAAGTTATAAACTTCAGACTGTTTACTTGCTGCTGGTGTATTTAGTGACGGCTTTGGTACCTTCACTGACAGCGTGCTTGGCCAATTCTCCGGGTAAGAGAAGACGGACAGCGGTCTGGATCTCCCGGGATGTGATGGTAGATCTTTTGTTGTAGTGTGCCAATCGGGAGGCCTCTGCTGCGATTCTCTCGAAGATATCGTTGACGAAGCTGTTCATGATGGACATTGCCTTTGAGGACACTCCGGTGTCGGGGTGAACTTGTCTCAAGACTTTGTAGATGTAGATAGCATAGGATTCACGTCTCTTCCTCCTCCTTTTCTTGTCACCGCCGGGTCTGGCAGTCTTTGCCTTGGTGACGGCCTTCTTGGCTCCTTTAGTTCCTACTTTGGGTGGCATGTTACTGGTTTGATAATCAAATAAGTAATGGTGAAAAATTATTTTCAATTTGTTTATATACTGGGCAAAACGGATTGAAAGATTTTATTGAACGCGAACCTCGGAGAGAGCACCCATAACATGTTGAATGTTCGGTAGCCTAACTGCCCGCAGAGAGCTTCGTTCTGATTGGTGTATAATAAAAACATCGTTCAATCCGTTTAGTGGGTATATAAGCTAAATTTTGAAGAAAAATTGTATCACTTTACTCAGTGTCGATCAACCAAATAGTACAAAATGTCAGGACGAGGAAAAGGAGGAAAAGCAAAAGCAAAGGCAAAGTCTAGGTCATCCCGTGCCGGACTTCAGTTCCCAGTCGGTCGTATCCACAGACTTTTGAGGAAAGGAAACTATGCCGAGAGAGTTGGTGCCGGTGCACCAGTGTACCTCGCAGCTGTCTTAGAATACTTAGCAGCTGAAGTATTGGAGTTGGCAGGAAACGCCGCTCGTGACAACAAGAAGAGCAGAATCATTCCCCGTCATCTCCAGTTGGCCATCAGAAACGACGAAGAGTTGAACAAACTCTTGTCTGGTGTCACCATTGCCCAGGGAGGTGTTTTACCAAACATCCAGGCTGTACTTCTGCCAAAGAAGACCCAGAAAGCTGCCAAGTAAAAAGTGGATATATCAGATTACTCACTTAACAACGGCCCTTTTCAGGGCCACCAATATTTTTCAAAAAGAGTCTAAAATTGTTGTACATCTTAGTAATACTTTATTCCCCATACATAATTGAAAAAAATATATTCTACTACATAACAAATAAAAAATGTCTAAAATATAAATGTCCCTTCTTCCGTGATTCTTCTTTTCTTCTCTCTCTAACGCATCCCATTTAAGTACAGTTCTTATAGCATAACACTAAGTCTAGTAACTTTTTCAGTCTTCTTCATCAGAACATTTATTGTCGAACTTTCTGACTCTTTGAACCCACAAGTAGCTCAGTTAAATCATATAAAGTTTGTCGGGGAAAAAAAACAACACTGATAGTATTTATATTTAATACTAGTCTGCTCTCTTCTTTCTCTCTCTTGGTTATTGATGCGAGCATGCTTAGATTCATCTGAGAAGGTGTGTGGTTTTTTTTATTATTATAATTATTTATAGTTTTTGTTAACATTATCTCTTTCGTCAACACTTTTATATATGATATGTACTTTCCATTCTTTTCCTTTTTCCATTTTTTTTTTCAGCATCTCTCTCTCTCTCTCTCTCTCTCTCTCTCTCTCTCTCTCTCTCTCTCTCTCTCTCTCTCTCTCTCTCTCTCTCTCTCTCTCTCTCTCTCTCTCTCTCTCTCTCTCTCTGTCTTTCTGTCTTTATTTAGTTATTGTTTGTGTATTAAAGATGTGGAATCGATGTAAGCACACCGACAATCAGACAATGAGACAAATGTGCCCAGCCCAAATGAAAATCATACCACATCTTCTTTTTTTTATATTAAATATACATAAATATGACATAATACAACAATAAAGAAACTCAGCCGATCCGTACAATGTCATGTCGGGAATGTGTAATTCCATTTGTTTCTGTTTTTTTATTTTCTATTTCGCTTTGTTTGTGTTATAACTGCATTTTATTTTTATTTTTTCCTGTTTTATTTTTCTTTCCTTTCCTTAATGTTTCTGCATGTATTTTGACCTTTTTTCATTATTATTTTTTTTCTTCTTCAGATTTATCATATTGAAACCGTGACACTAATTTACTATTGTTGAGCTATGAGGGATGATCAGAAACTGTAATTATGAATGAAAAAAGGGGGCATTTTTACTGTCAGCTTGGGTTGAGCAGTTTTTCAGTAAAAAATGGATTGAAAACTGTCAAAGTCCCTTACAAATCAGTCCAATCAGATTTAAGATATGCGGACCAATCAACGCCAGCTTTATGTAAGTGGTGATCCAATCGTCACCGTGATTTCAATCCTCCCGGCAAGCACAAAAACACATTCACCGAAATTTTCAAGTATTCTTTCTGTAGCAAATCGTCCACAGAGCTAATAGTCATGGCACGAACAAAGCAAACTGCACGTAAATCCACCGGAGGTAAAGCTCCAAGAAAACAACTTGCCACCAAGGCCGCCCGTAAGAGCGCACCTGCAACCGGTGGAGTCAAGAAACCACATAGATACAGGCCAGGAACAGTCGCTCTCCGAGAAATCAGGAGATACCAGAAGAGCACAGAGCTCCTCATCAGGAAACTCCCCTTCCAGAGATTAGTCCGTGAAATCGCCCAGGACTTCAAAACTGATCTCCGATTCCAGAGTTCAGCCGTCATGGCCCTACAGGAAGCCAGCGAAGCCTACTTGGTCGGTCTCTTCGAGGATACCAACTTGTGCGCAATCCACGCCAAGAGAGTAACCATCATGCCAAAGGATATCCAATTGGCACGAAGAATCCGTGGAGAACGTGCTTAAGAAGTGTGATTTTTTCACCAAAACATAACGGCCCTTTTCAGGGCCACCAATATTTTTCAAAAAGAATCTATAAATTGTTGTACATGAAAATTAGAAACATAGCTGAACCCCTCTTTTCCCCATCTCTCTCTCTCTTTTATTTCTTCTTGTTGAATCCATCTATATGCAAAGCAATACATAGACAAAAAATAAATTTTATGATATATATATACACACAAGTCTCATCACAAAAAAAAAGGGGGGGGGGGGTGTTTGTTTATCATGGTACATGTACGTCCTTGTGTGTAGAATATTAAATAGTACATTATATAAAAAAAAAGATCAACATATGAATGTTTCTATCTGTACTTCTGTTCTTTTCTTTTATTTTCTTCGCTTGTTTTGTCTTGTCTTCTTTTGATGTATTATTTACACCAGTAGTCTAGACCAAAGAAAGAGAACCACCAACTGGCCAAAATATAACCTTTTTTTTTAAGTTAGAGTTTAAATATCATGTATAATTCATTAATTTGAATATTTCTTTTAGAAAAGCTGATATTACAGGGTACTTTTATCAAAAATTTAGAGCTTTTTTTCAGTCAGAATTGTAAAGAAAATTTTTATCATGTATGTAGTAATATATTTTGTCCACTTTAGAGTCTTGTCTTGCTGCTAGTTTACAAAATCATGAAATTTCTATTTAAATTAATATAATTTCGGTACGGGTCCAAGTAGTCCCCACAAAATTTCACTGTAGGAAGTCCATGTAAGCATATATCTTGCACTTATAAGCTTTTTTATATGATAAAAAGTAGTTTTCAGACTTATTATAAACTTTTCTGGCTAAAAGATGTCTTCAGAATAGTAAGTATATGTGTGCGCATTAACATTTTTATTGGATTGGCTGATGAAATTGTCATCGTCATACTGTGGATAAATATAGAATGGTGTTTAAAAATAAAATTGAAAGGAAGATGCACACATAAGAAGTTTTACCCGCAGACAGGGGCATCTCTTTTCTTCACTGTAATACCTAAAAAAAAAAATCTTTAATAGTAATAACAATAACAGTTTTATTCATACATTCTCTCATTTATGATCTGAAGTACCTGCAGCAGATCTTTGATGGATGGCAAGCACAGCTTTGACAGATGATGTTGAGTTATGAAAGACAGGTAGAAAACTGCAAGCATGTAAAATCCTGTGATGTATCCAATTTCTGGGTACATCAAATAGACAAATAGATAACCAGTATTCCTAGATATGTCTGTGAGGTTTATTTTTTCCCCAACTAAATTCCATTCCATTAAGTTGAAATGTGTATTGACATTGAATGAAAATGTCTGTTCAGAGAAAGCAAATAATTATCTTTATAATTTTGACTGTCTAAAGTGATTTTCATTTATCATTTATTTATCATACTTTTCTATCTTAAAATGAAAACTTTTCAACATTTTGGAGCTTTTTTTGTCTCCTTCAGTCATTTTTATTCCGATTGAAAGTTTTTTTCTGTTCAATAATAGTTTTTTCTTAAAAAATTACTGTCTGATATGAATTATTATATTTTTCAGACCTAGAATGAAAAAGTGGATTGAAAGTGTACACAGTTTAAGGCAGTACAGAGTTACCTCCCGGAATAAAACAACGTAAGCCAATCAGACAACAGTTAACTGAAAATGTGTGATACTTCTTTTACGGCCGCGTTGGTGATATATAAAGAGTCGCTGTTAGACGGAAAGTATTATTTAACTAATCACCACAAATAGTTAAACATGTCAGGCAGAGGAAAAGGAGGTAAAGGTCTAGGAAAAGGAGGCGCCAAGCGTCACAGGAAGGTGTTGCGTGATAACATCCAAGGTATCACCAAGCCAGCCATCCGTCGTTTAGCAAGAAGAGGTGGAGTAAAACGTATATCTGGACTCATCTATGAGGAAACCCGTGGTGTCCTTAAAGTTTTCTTGGAAAATGTCATCCGTGATGCTGTCACATACACAGAGCACGCCAAGAGGAAGACTGTCACTGCCATGGATGTTGTCTACGCTTTGAAACGTCAAGGACGTACCTTGTACGGATTCGGAGGTTAAACAGCCACCCAGCTAATATAAACAACGGCCCTTTTCAGGGCCACCAACATTTTTCAAAAAGAATCTTAGATTTGTTGTACATCGTTTTAAACAAAATCTTGAAATCAAAGCTTGCTCCCACTTCTATTCTTTTCTCTAATGTTCATGAATTTTTCAACCGTTTTCTTGTTTTCCCTGATCCTGATCCGCAACTATTTTCTCTCTCTCTCGTTATCCCCCTCCCCCCTTTTTTTTTTAAATATCTGGCTTTCTTTTTAATTAACTCCTTACTCTTACTCTTGTATTTATTTGAGAATTTATATTTCTGAAGGTTTATGAATACGTTCAAAGATCAAATCCGTGCATTTGCCTACACGAAGAGAGAAAATTTCAAAACAAAATGCACGGACTTTTACACACAAAATCTGTAGATTCTGTTATATTCAATTATAGAGTTTTTGCGTGGTTTAATATTAGGTAATGTTCTTGTTTCCGTGTAAAATAATTCTCGCAATATTTTTTTTCTCTCGAAAAGCAAAAGAAATCGTAAATTTATCAACTCTATTAATTGGAATGAAAGCACTGTTTTGTTCTTCATGATTTATGTATTTACGCTTTGTAGTTTTGGCAAATTAAATACTACAGAATGAGTGAAATACACGTATATTTGTTATACAGATAGAAAGAAGAGAAAAGTAACCATATACTATTGAAATAGTTTGAAAGTAGTTATAGCTGGGGGTTGGGATTTATAGCTTTGTTTAGAAGTTTGACATGATGTACAACAAATGTAAATTCTTTTTGAAAAATGTTGGTGGCCCTGAAAAGGGCCGTTTGTGAAGTTATAAACTTCAGACTGTTTACTTGCTGCTGGTGTATTTAGTGACGGCTTTGGTACCTTCACTGACAGCGTGCTTGGCCAATTCTCCGGGTAAGAGAAGACGGACAGCGGTCTGGATCTCCGGTATTGTGATGGTAGATCTTTTGTTGTAGTGTGCCAATCGGGAGGCCTCTGCTGCGATTCTCTCGAAGATATCGTTGACGAAGCTGTTCATGATGGACATTGCCTTTGAGGACACTCCGGTGTCGGGGTGAACTTGTCTCAAGACTTTGTAGATGTTAGATAGCATAGGATTCACGTCTCTTCCTCCTCCTTTTCTTGTCACCGCCGGTCTGGCAGTCTTTGCCTTGGTGACGGCCTTCTTGGCTCCTTTAGTTTCCTACTTTGGGTGGCATGTTACTGGTTTGATAATCAAATAAGTAATGGTGAAAAATTATTTTCTATTTGTTTATATACTGGGCAAAACGGATTGAAAGATTTTATTGAACGCGAACCTCGGAGAGAGCACCCATAACATGTTGAATGTTCGGTAGCCTAACTGCCCGCAGAGAGCTTCGTTCTGATTGGTGTATAATAAAAACATCGTTCAATCCGTTTAGTGGGTATATAAGCTAAATTTTGAAGAAAAATTGTATCACTTTACTCAGTGTCGATCAACCAAATAGTACAAAATGTCAGGACGAGGAAAAGGAGGAAAAGCAAAAGCAAAGGCAAAGTCTAGGTCATCCCGTGCCGGACTTCAGTTCCCAGTCGGTCGTATCCACAGACTTTTGAGGAAAGGAAACTATGCCGAGAGAGTGGGTGCTCGGTGCACCAGTGTAC
>NW_027267589.1:0-46000 GCF_963676685.1 Mytilus edulis | reverse complement strand
CAGTTATCGGTGTCGTTTGGTTGCTGTTTTATTCTGTTTGGTTGCTGTTTTATTCTGTTATCGGTGTCGTTTGGTTGCTGTTTTATGCAGTTATCGGTGTCGTTTGGTTGCTGTTTTATTCTGTTATCGGTGTCGTTTGGTTGCTGTTTTATTCTGTTATCGGTGTCGTTTGGTTGCTGTTTTCTTCTGTTATCGGTGTCGTTTGGTTGCTGTTTTATTCTGTTATCGGTGTCGTTTGGTTGCTGTTTTATTCTGTTATCGGTGTCGTTTGGTTGTTGTTTTATTCTGTTATCTGTGTCGTTTGGTTGCTGTTTTATTCTGTTATCAGCTGTGTCGTTTGGTTGCTGTTTTATTCTGTTATCGGTGTCGTTTGGTTGCTGTTTTATTCTGTTATCTGTGTCGTTTGGTTGCTGTTTTATTCTGTTATCTGTGTCGTTTGGTTGCTGTTTTATTCTGTTATCTGTGTCGTTTGGTTGCTGTTTTATTCTGTTATCTGTGTCGTTTGGTTGCTGTTTTATTCTGTTATCGGTGTCGTTTGGTTGCTGTTTTATTCTGTTATCTGTGTCGTTTGGTTGCTGTTTTATTCTGTTATCTGTGTCGTTTGGTTGCTGTTTTATTCTGTTATCGGTGTCGTTTGGTTGCTGTTTTATGCAGTTATCGGTGTCGTTTGGTTGCTGTTTTATTCTGTTTGGTTGCTGTTTTATTCTGTTATCGGTGTCGTTTGGTTGCTGTTTTATTCTGTTATTTGTGTCGTTTGGTTGCTGTTTTATTCTGTTATCGGTGTCGTTTGGTTGCTGTTTTATGCAGTTATCGGTGTCGTTTGGTTGCTGTTTTATTCTGTTTGGTTGCTGTTTTATTCTGTTATCGGTGTCGTTTGGTTGCTGTTTTATGCAGTTATCGGTGTCGTTTGGTTGCTGTTTTATTCTGTTATCGGTGTCGTTTGGTTGCTGTTTTATTCTGTTATCGGTGTCGTTTGGTTGCTGTTTTATTCTGTTATCGGTGTCGTTTGGTTGCTGTTTTATTCTGTTATCGGTGTCGTTTGGTTGCTGTTTTATTCTGTTATCGGTGTCGTTTGGTTGCTGTTTTATTCTGTTATCGGTGTCGTTTGTTTGCTGTTTTATTCTGTTATCTGTGTCGTTTGGTTGCTGTTTTATTCTGTTATTTGTGTCGTTTGGTTGCTGTTTTAATCTGTTATCTGTGTCGTTTGGTTGCTGTTTTATTCTGTTATCTGTGTCGTTTGGTTGCTGTTTTATTCTGTTATCGGTGTCGTTTGGTTGCTGTTTTATTCTGTTATCAGCTGTGTCGTTTGGTTGCTGTTTTATTCTGTTATCGGTGTCGTTTGGTTGCTGTTTTATTCTGTTATCTGTGTCGTTTGGTTGCTGTTTTATTCTGTTATCGGTGTCGTTTGGTTGCTGTTTTATTCTGTTATCGGTGTCGTTTGGTTGCTGTTTTATTCTGTTATCTGTGTCGTTTGGTTGCTGTTTTATGCAGTTATCTGTGTCGTTTGGTTGCTGTTTTATTCTGTTATCGGTGTCGTTTGGTTGCTGTTTTATTCTGTTATCGGTGTCGTTTGGTTGCTGTTTTATTCTGTTATTTGTGTCGTTTAGTTGCTGTTTTATTCTGTTATCAGCTGTGTCGTTTGGTTGCTGTTTTATTCTGTTATCGGTGTCGTTTGGTTGCTGTTTTATTCTGTTATCGGTGTCGTTTGGTTGCTGTTTTATTCTGTTATCGGTGTCGTTTGGTTGCTGTTTTATTCTGTTATCTGTGTCGTTTGGTTGCTGTTTTATGCAGTTATCTGTGTCGTTTGGTTGCTGTTTTATTCTGTTATCGGTGTCGTTTGGTTGCTGTTTTATTCTGTTATCGGTGTCGTTTGGTTGCTGTTTTATTCTGTTATCGGTGTCGTTTGGTTGCTGTTTTATTCTGTTATCTGTGTCGTTTAGTTGCTGTTTTATTCTGTTATTTGTGTCGTTTAGTTGCTGTTTTATTCTGTTATCAGCTGTGTCGTTTGGTTGCTGTTTTATGCAGTTATCTGTGTCGTTTGGTTGCTGTTTTATTCTGTTATCTGTGTCGTTTGGTTGCTGTGTTATGCTGTTATCTGTGTCGTTTGGTTGCTGTTTTATTCTGTTATCCGTGTCGTTTGGTTGCTGTTTTATGCAGTTATCTGTGTCGTTTGGTTGCTGTTTTATGTAGTTATCTGTGTCTTTTAGTTGCTGTTTTATTCTGTTATCGGTGTCGTTTGGTTGCTGTTTTGTTATGTTATCTGTGTCGTTTGGTTGCTGTTTTATTCTGTTATCTGTGTCGTTTGGTTGCTGTTTTATTCTGTTATCTGTGTCGTTTGGTTGCTGTTTTATGCAGTTATCGGTGTCGTTTGGTTGCTGTTTTATTCTGTTTGGTTGCTGTTTTATTCTGTTATCGGTGTCGTTTGGTTGCTGTTTTATGCAGTTATCGGTGTCGTTTGGTTGCTGTTTTATTCTGTTATCTGTGTCGTTTAGTTGCTGTTTTATGCAGTTATCTGTGTCGTTTGGTTGCTGTTTTATTCTGTTATCGGTGTCGTTTGGTTGCTGTTTTATTCTGTTATCGGTGTCGTTTGGTTGCTGTTTTATTCTGTTATCGGTGTCGTTTGGTTGCTGTTTTATTCTGTTATCGGTGTCGTTTGGTTGCTGTTTTATTCTGTTATCTGTGTCGTTTGGTTGCTGTTTTATGCAGTTATCTGTGTCGTTTGGTTGCTGTTTTTTTCTGTTATCGGTGTCGTTTGGTTGCTGTTTTATTCTGTTATCGGTGTCGTTTGGTTGCTGTTTTATTCTGTTATCGGTGTCGTTTGGTTGCTGTTTTAATCTGTTATCTGTGTCGTTTGGTTGCTGTTTTATTCTGTTATTTGTGTCGTTTAGTTGCTGTTTTATTCTGTTATTTGTGTCGTTTAGTTGCTGTTTTATTCTGTTATCAGCTGTGTCGTTTGGTTGCTGTTTTATTCTGTTATCTGTGTCGTTTAGTTGCTGTTTTATTCTGTTATTTGTGTCGTTTAGTTGCTGTTTTATTCTGTTATCAGCTGTGTCGTTTGGTTGCTGTTTTATGCTGTTATCTGTGTCGTTTGGTTGCTGTTTTATGCAGTTATCTGTGTCGTTTGGTTGCTGTTTTATTCTGTTATCTGTGTCGTTTGGTTGCTGTTTTATGCTGTTATCTGTGTCGTTTGGTTGCTGTTTTATTCTGTTATCCGTGTCGTTTGGTTGCTGTTTTATGCAGTTATCTGTGTCGTTTGGTTGCTGTTTTATGCAGTTATCTGTGTCTTTTAGTTGCTGTTTTATTCTGTTATCGGTGTCGTTTGGTTGCTGTTTTGTTATGTTATCTGTGTCGTTTGGTTGCTGTTTTATTCTGTAATCTGTGTCGTTTGGTTGCTGTTTTATTCTGTTATCGGTGTCGTTTGGTTGCTGTTTTATGCAGTTATCGGTGTCGTTTGGTTGCTGTTTTATTCTGTTTGGTTGCTGTTTTATTCTGTTATCGGTGTCGTTTGGTTGCTGTTTTATGCAGTTATCGGTGTCGTTTGGTTGCTGTTTTATTCTGTTATCGGTGTCGTTTGGTTGCTGTTTTATTCTGTTATCGGTGTCGTTTGGTTGCTGTTTTCTTCTGTTATCGGTGTCGTTTGGTTGCTGTTTTATTCTGTTATCGGTGTCGTTTGGTTGCTGTTTTATTCTGTTATCGGTGTCGTTTGGTTGTTGTTTTATTCTGTTATCGGTGTCGTTTGGTTGCTGTTTTATTCTGTTATCAGCTGTGTCGTTTGGTTGCTGTTTTATTCTGTTATCGGTGTCGTTTAGTTGCTGTTTTATTCTGTTATTTGTGTCGTTTAGTTGCTGTTTTATTCTGTTATCAGCTGTGTCGTTTGGTTGCTGTTTTATGCTGTTATCTGTGTCGTTTGGTTGCTGTTTTATGCAGTTATCTGTGTCGTTTGGTTGCTGTTTTATTCTGTTATCTGTGTCGTTTGGTTGCTGTTTTATGCTGTTATCTGTGTCGTTTGGTTGCTGTTTTATTCTGTTATCAGCTGTGTCGTTTGGTTGCTGTTTTATTCTGTTATCGGTGTCGTTTGGTTGCTGTTTTATTCTGTTATCGGTGTCGTTTGGTTGCTGTTTTATTCTGTTATCGGTGTCGTTTGGTTGCTGTTTTATTCTGTTATCGGTGTCGTTTAGTTGCTGTTTTATTCTGTTATTTGTGTCGTTTAGTTGCTGTTTTATTCTGTTATCAGCTGTGTCGTTTGGTTGCTGTTTTATGCTGTTATCTGTGTCGTTTGGTTGCTGTTTTATGCAGTTATCTGTGTCGTTTGGTTGCTGTTTTATTCTGTTATCTGTGTCGTTTGGTTGCTGTTTTATGCTGTTATCTGTGTCGTTTGGTTGCTGTTTTATTCTGTTATCGGTGTCGTTTGGTTGCTGTTTTATTCTGTTATCGGTGTCGTTTGGTTGCTGTTTTCTTCTGTTATCGGTGTCGTTTGGTTGCTGTTTTATTCTGTTATCGGTGTCGTTTGGTTGCTGTTTTATTCTGTTATCGGTGTCGTTTGGTTGTTGTTTTATTCTGTTATCGGTGTCGTTTGGTTGCTGTTTTATTCTGTTATCGGTGTCGTTTGGTTGCTGTTTTATTCTGTTATCGGTGTCGTTTAGTTGCTGTTTTATTCTGTTATTTGTGTCGTTTAGTTGCTGTTTTATTCTGTTATCAGCTGTGTCGTTTGGTTGCTGTTTTATGCTGTTATCTGTGTCGTTTGGTTGCTGTTTTATTCTGTTATCGGTGTCGTTTGGTTGCTGTTTTCTTCTGTTATCGGTGTCGTTTGGTTGCTGTTTTATTCTGTTATCGGTGTCGTTTGGTTGCTGTTTTATTCTGTTATCGGTGTCGTTTGGTTGTTGTTTTATTCTGTTATCTGTGTCGTTTGGTTGCTGTTTTATTCTGTTATCAGCTGTGTCGTTTGGTTGCTGTTTTATTCTGTTATCGGTGTCGTTTGGTTGCTGTTTTATTCTGTTATCTGTGTCGTTTGGTTGCTGTTTTATTCTGTTATCTGTGTCGTTTGGTTGCTGTTTTATTCTGTTATCTGTGTCGTTTGGTTGCTGTTTTATTCTGTTATCTGTGTCGTTTGGTTGCTGTTTTATTCTGTTATCGGTGTCGTTTGGTTGCTGTTTTATGCAGTTATCGGTGTCGTTTGGTTGCTGTTTTATTCTGTTTGGTTGCTGTTTTATTCTGTTATCGGTGTCGTTTGGTTGCTGTTTTATGCAGTTATCGGTGTCGTTTGGTTGCTGTTTTATTCTGTTATCGGTGTCGTTTGGTTGCTGTTTTATGCAGTTATCGGTGTCGTTTGGTTGCTGTTTTATTCTGTTTGGTTGCTGTTTTATTCTGTTATCGGTGTCGTTTGGTTGCTGTTTTATGCAGTTATCGGTGTCGTTTGGTTGCTGTTTTATTCTGTTATCGGTGTCGTTTGGTTGCTGTTTTATTCTGTTATCGGTGTCGTTTGGTTGCTGTTTTATTCTGTTATCGGTGTCGTTTGGTTGCTGTTTTATTCTGTTATCGGTGTCGTTTGGTTGCTGTTTTATTCTGTTATCGGTGTCGTTTGGTTGCTGTTTTATTCTGTTATCTGTGTCGTTTGGTTGCTGTTTTAATCTGTTATCTGTGTCGTTTGGTTGCTGTTTTATTCTGTTATCTGTGTCGTTTGGTTGCTGTTTTATTCTGTTATCGGTGTCGTTTGGTTGCTGTTTTATTCTGTTATCAGCTGTGTCGTTTGGTTGCTGTTTTATTCTGTTATCGGTGTCGTTTGGTTGCTGTTTTATTCTGTTATCTGTGTCGTTTGGTTGCTGTTTTATTCTGTTATCGGTGTCGTTTGGTTGCTGTTTTATTCTGTTATCGGTGTCGTTTGGTTGCTGTTTTATTCTGTTATCTGTGTCGTTTGGTTGCTGTTTTATGCAGTTATCTGTGTCGTTTGGTTGCTGTTTTATTCTGTTATCGGTGTCGTTTGGTTGCTGTTTTATTCTGTTATCGGTGTCGTTTGGTTGCTGTTTTATTCTGTTATTTGTGTCGTTTAGTTGCTGTTTTATTCTGTTATCAGCTGTGTCGTTTGGTTGCTGTTTTATTCTGTTATCGGTGTCGTTTGGTTGCTGTTTTATTCTGTTATCGGTGTCGTTTGGTTGCTGTTTTATTCTGTTATCGGTGTCGTTTGGTTGCTGTTTTATTCTGTTATCGGTGTCGTTTGGTTGTTGTTTTATTCTGTTATCTGTGTCGTTTGGTTGCTGTTTTATTCTGTTATCAGCTGTGTCGTTTGGTTGCTGTTTTATTCTGTTATCGGTGTCGTTTGGTTGCTGTTTTATTCTGTTATCTGTGTCGTTTGGTTGCTGTTTTATGCAGTTATCTGTGTCGTTTGGTTGCTGTTTTATTCTGTTATCGGTGTCGTTTGGTTGCTGTTTTATTCTGTTATCGGTGTCGTTTGGTTGCTGTTTTATTCTGTTATTTGTGTCGTTTAGTTGCTGTTTTATTCTGTTATCAGCTGTGTCGTTTGGTTGCTGTTTTATTCTGTTATCGGTGTCGTTTGGTTGCTGTTTTATTCTGTTATCGGTGTCGTTTGGTTGCTGTTTTATTCTGTTATCGGTGTCGTTTGGTTGCTGTTTTATTCTGTTATCTGTGTCGTTTGGTTGCTGTTTTATGCAGTTATCTGTGTCGTTTGGTTGCTGTTTTATTCTGTTATCGGTGTCGTTTGGTTGCTGTTTTATTCTGTTATCGGTGTCGTTTGGTTGCTGTTTTATTCTGTTATCGGTGTCGTTTGGTTGCTGTTTTATTCTGTTATCTGTGTCGTTTGGTTGCTGTTTTATTCTGTTATCTGTGTCGTTTGGTTGCTGTTTTATTCTGTTATCGGTGTCGTTTGGTTGCTGTTTTATTCTGTTATCTGTGTCGTTTGGTTGCTGTTTTATTCTGTTATCTGTGTCGTTTGGTTGCTGTTTTATTCTGTTATCTGTGTCGTTTGGTTGCTGTTTTATTCTGTTATCGGTGTCGTTTGGTTGCTGTTTTATGCAGTTATCGGTGTCGTTTGGTTGCTGTTTTATTCTGTTTGGTTGCTGTTTTATTCTGTTATCGGTGTCGTTTGGTTGCTGTTTTATTCTGTTATTTGTGTCGTTTGGTTGCTGTTTTATTCTGTTATCGGTGTCGTTTGGTTGCTGTTTTATGCAGTTATCGGTGTCGTTTGGTTGCTGTTTTATTCTGTTTGGTTGCTGTTTTATTCTGTTATCGGTGTCGTTTGGTTGCTGTTTTATGCAGTTATCGGTGTCGTTTGGTTGCTGTTTTATTCTGTTATCGGTGTCGTTTGGTTGCTGTTTTATTCTGTTATCGGTGTCGTTTGTTTGCTGTTTTATTCTGTTATCTGTGTCGTTTGGTTGCTGTTTTATTCTGTTATTTGTGTCGTTTGGTTGCTGTTTTAATCTGTTATCTGTGTCGTTTGGTTGCTGTTTTATTCTGTTATCTGTGTCGTTTGGTTGCTGTTTTATTCTGTTATCGGTGTCGTTTGGTTGCTGTTTTATTCTGTTATCAGCTGTGTCGTTTGGTTGCTGTTTTATTCTGTTATCGGTGTCGTTTGGTTGCTGTTTTATTCTGTTATCGGTGTCGTTTGGTTGCTGTTTTATTCTGTTATCGGTGTCGTTTGGTTGCTGTTTTATTCTGTTATCGGTGTCGTTTGGTTGCTGTTTTATTCTGTTATCTGTGTCGTTTGGTTGCTGTTTTATGCAGTTATCTGTGTCGTTTGGTTGCTGTTTTATTCTGTTATCGGTGTCGTTTGGTTGCTGTTTTATTCTGTTATCGGTGTCGTTTGGTTGCTGTTTTATTCTGTTATTTGTGTCGTTTAGTTGCTGTTTTATTCTGTTATCAGCTGTGTCGTTTGGTTGCTGTTTTATTCTGTTATCGGTGTCGTTTGGTTGCTGTTTTATTCTGTTATCGGTGTCGTTTGGTTGCTGTTTTATTCTGTTATCGGTGTCGTTTGGTTGCTGTTTTATTCTGTTATCGGTGTCGTTTGGTTGCTGTTTTATTCTGTTATCTGTGTCGTTTGGTTGCTGTTTTATGCAGTTATCTGTGTCGTTTGGTTGCTGTTTTATTCTGTTATCGGTGTCGTTTGGTTGCTGTTTTATTCTGTTATCGGTGTCGTTTGGTTGCTGTTTTATTCTGTTATCGGTGTCGTTTGGTTGCTGTTTTATTCTGTTATCTGTGTCGTTTAGTTGCTGTTTTATTCTGTTATTTGTGTCGTTTAGTTGCTGTTTTATTCTGTTATCAGCTGTGTCGTTTGGTTGCTGTTTTATGCAGTTATCTGTGTCGTTTGGTTGCTGTTTTATTCTGTTATCGGTGTCGTTTGGTTGCTGTGTTATGCTGTTATCTGTGTCGTTTGGTTGCTGTTTTATTCTGTTATCCGTGTCGTTTGGTTGCTGTTTTATGCAGTTATCTGTGTCGTTTGGTTGCTGTTTTATGTAGTTATCTGTGTCTTTTAGTTGCTGTTTTATTCTGTTATCGGTGTCGTTTGGTTGCTGTTTTGTTATGTTATCTGTGTCGTTTGGTTGCTGTTTTATTCTGTTATCTGTGTCGTTTGGTTGCTGTTTTATTCTGTTATCTGTGTCGTTTGGTTGCTGTTTTATGAAGTTATCGGTGTCGTTTGGTTGCTGTTTTATTCTGTTTGGTTGCTGTTTTATTCTGTTATCTGTGTCGTTTAGTTGCTGTTTTATGCAGTTATCTGTGTCGTTTGGTTGCTGTTTTATTCTGTTATCGGTGTCGTTTGGTTGCTGTTTTATTCTGTTATCGGTGTCGTTTGGTTGCTGTTTTATTCTGTTATTTGTGTCGTTTAGTTGCTGTTTTATTCTGTTATCAGCTGTGTCGTTTGGTTGCTGTTTTATTCTGTTATCGGTGTCGTTTGGTTGCTGTTTTATTCTGTTATCGGTGTCGTTTGGTTGCTGTTTTATTCTGTTATCGGTGTCGTTTGGTTGCTGTTTTATTCTGTTATCGGTGTCGTTTGGTTGCTGTTTTCTTCTGTTATCTGTGTCGTTTGGTTGCTGTTTTATGCAGTTATCTGTGTCGTTTGGTTGCTGTTTTATTCTGTTATCGGTGTCGTTTGGTTGCTGTTTTATTCTGTTATCGGTGTCGTTTGGTTGCTGTTTTATTCTGTTATCGGTGTCGTTTGGTTGCTGTTTTATTCTGTTATCGGTGTCGTTTGGTTGCTGTTTTATGCAGTTATCGGTGTCGTTTGGTTGCTGTTTGTTCTGTTTGGTTGCTGTTTTATTCTGTTATCGGTGTCGTTTGGTTGCTGTTTTCTTCTGTTATCTGTGTCGTTTGGTTGCTGTTTTATGCAGTTATCTGTGTCGTTTGGTTGCTGTTTTATTCTGTTATCTGTGTCGTTTGGTTGCTGTTTTATGCTGTTATCTGTGTCGTTTGGTTGCTGTTTTATTCTGTTATCGGTGTCGTTTGGTTGCTGTTTTATTCTGTTATCGGTGTCGTTTGGTTGCTGTTTTCTTCTGTTATCGGTGTCGTTTGGTTGCTGTTTTATTCTGTTATCGGTGTCGTTTGGTTGCTGTTTTATTCTGTTATCGGTGTCGTTTGGTTGTTGTTTTATTCTGTTATCGGTGTCGTTTGGTTGCTGTTTTATTCTGTTATCGGTGTCGTTTGGTTGCTGTTTTATTCTGTTATCGGTGTCGTTTAGTTGCTGTTTTATTCTGTTATTTGTGTCGTTTAGTTGCTGTTTTATTCTGTTATCAGCTGTGTCGTTTGGTTGCTGTTTTATGCTGTTATCTGTGTCGTTTGGTTGCTGTTTTATTCTGTTATCGGTGTCGTTTGGTTGCTGTTTTCTTCTGTTATCGGTGTCGTTTGGTTGCTGTTTTATTCTGTTATCGGTGTCGTTTGGTTGCTGTTTTATTCTGTTATCGGTGTCGTTTGGTTGTTGTTTTATTCTGTTATCTGTGTCGTTTGGTTGCTGTTTTATTCTGTTATCAGCTGTGTCGTTTGGTTGCTGTTTTATTCTGTTATCGGTGTCGTTTGGTTGCTGTTTTATTCTGTTATCTGTGTCGTTTGGTTGCTGTTTTATTCTGTTATCTGTGTCGTTTGGTTGCTGTTTTATTCTGTTATCTGTGTCGTTTGGTTGCTGTTTTATTCTGTTATCTGTGTCGTTTGGTTGCTGTTTTATTCTGTTATCGGTGTCGTTTGGTTGGTTTTATTCTGTTATCTGTGTCGTTTGGTTGCTGTTTTATTCTGTTATCTGTGTCGTTTGGTTGCTGTTTTATTCTGTTATCTGTGTCGTTTGGTTGCTGTTTTATTCTGTTATCGGTGTCGTTTGGTTGCTGTTTTATGCAGTTATCGGTGTCGTTTGGTTGCTGTTTTATTCTGTTTGGTTGCTGTTTTATTCTGTTATCGGTGTCGTTTGGTTGCTGTTTTATTCTGTTATTTGTGTCGTTTGGTTGCTGTTTTATTCTGTTATCGGTGTCGTTTGGTTGCTGTTTTATGCAGTTATCGGTGTCGTTTGGTTGCTGTTTTATTCTGTTTGGTTGCTGTTTTATTCTGTTATCGGTGTCGTTTGGTTGCTGTTTTATGCAGTTATCGGTGTCGTTTGGTTGCTGTTTTATTCTGTTATCGGTGTCGTTTGGTTGCTGTTTTATGCAGTTATCGGTGTCGTTTGGTTGCTGTTTTATTCTGTTTGGTTGCTGTTTTATTCTGTTATCGGTGTCGTTTGGTTGCTGTTTTATGCAGTTATCGGTGTCGTTTGGTTGCTGTTTTATTCTGTTATCGGTGTCGTTTGGTTGCTGTTTTATTCTGTTATCGGTGTCGTTTGGTTGCTGTTTTATTCTGTTATCGGTGTCGTTTGGTTGCTGTTTTATTCTGTTATCGGTGTCGTTTGGTTGCTGTTTTATTCTGTTATCGGTGTCGTTTGGTTGCTGTTTTATTCTGTTATCGGTGTCGTTTGGTTGCTGTTTTATTCTGTTATCTGTGTCGTTTGGTTGCTGTTTTATTCTGTTATTTGTGTCGTTTGGTTGCTGTTTTAATCTGTTATCTGTGTCGTTTGGTTGCTGTTTTATTCTGTTATCTGTGTCGTTTGGTTGCTGTTTTATTCTGTTATCGGTGTCGTTTGGTTGCTGTTTTATTCTGTTATCAGCTGTGTCGTTTGGTTGCTGTTTTATTCTGTTATCGGTGTCGTTTGGTTGCTGTTTTATTCTGTTATCTGTGTCGTTTGGTTGCTGTTTTATTCTGTTATCGGTGTCGTTTGGTTGCTGTTTTATTCTGTTATCGGTGTCGTTTGGTTGCTGTTTTATTCTGTTATCTGTGTCGTTTGGTTGCTGTTTTATGCAGTTATCTGTGTCGTTTGGTTGCTGTTTTATTCTGTTATCGGTGTCGTTTGGTTGCTGTTTTATTCTGTTATCGGTGTCGTTTGGTTGCTGTTTTATTCTGTTATTTGTGTCGTTTAGTTGCTGTTTTATTCTGTTATCAGCTGTGTCGTTTGGTTGCTGTTTTATTCTGTTATCGGTGTCGTTTGGTTGCTGTTTTATTCTGTTATCGGTGTCGTTTGGTTGCTGTTTTATTCTGTTATCGGTGTCGTTTGGTTGCTGTTTTATTCTGTTATCGGTGTCGTTTGGTTGTTGTTTTATTCTGTTATCTGTGTCGTTTGGTTGCTGTTTTATTCTGTTATCAGCTGTGTCGTTTGGTTGCTGTTTTATTCTGTTATCGGTGTCGTTTGGTTGCTGTTTTATTCTGTTATCTGTGTCGTTTGGTTGCTGTTTTATGCAGTTATCTGTGTCGTTTGGTTGCTGTTTTATTCTGTTATCGGTGTCGTTTGGTTGCTGTTTTATTCTGTTATCGGTGTCGTTTGGTTGCTGTTTTATTCTGTTATTTGTGTCGTTTAGTTGCTGTTTTATTCTGTTATCAGCTGTGTCGTTTGGTTGCTGTTTTATTCTGTTATCGGTGTCGTTTGGTTGCTGTTTTATTCTGTTATCGGTGTCGTTTGGTTGCTGTTTTATTCTGTTATCGGTGTCGTTTGGTTGCTGTTTTATTCTGTTATCTGTGTCGTTTGGTTGCTGTTTTATGCAGTTATCTGTGTCGTTTGGTTGCTGTTTTATTCTGTTATCGGTGTCGTTTGGTTGCTGTTTTATTCTGTTATCGGTGTCGTTTGGTTGCTGTTTTATTCTGTTATCGGTGTCGTTTGGTTGCTGTTTTATTCTGTTATCTGTGTCGTTTGGTTGCTGTTTTATTCTGTTATCTGTGTCGTTTGGTTGCTGTTTTATTCTGTTATCGGTGTCGTTTGGTTGCTGTTTTATTCTGTTATCTGTGTCGTTTGGTTGCTGTTTTATTCTGTTATCTGTGTCGTTTGGTTGCTGTTTTATTCTGTTATCTGTGTCGTTTGGTTGCTGTTTTATTCTGTTATCGGTGTCGTTTGGTTGCTGTTTTATGCAGTTATCGGTGTCGTTTGGTTGCTGTTTTATTCTGTTTGGTTGCTGTTTTATTCTGTTATCGGTGTCGTTTGGTTGCTGTTTTATTCTGTTATTTGTGTCGTTTGGTTGCTGTTTTA
This sequence comes from Mytilus edulis, assembly GCF_963676685.1. Lineage (NCBI taxonomy): Eukaryota > Metazoa > Mollusca > Bivalvia > Mytilida > Mytilidae > Mytilus > Mytilus edulis. The sequence continues at coordinate 33,468 of NW_027267589.1, read as the reverse complement.
TTCTGTTATCGGTGTCGTTTGGTTGCTGTTTTATGCAGTTATCGGTGTCGTTTGGTTGCTGTTTTATTCTGTTTGGTTGCTGTTTTATTCTGTTATCGGTGTCGTTTGGTTGCTGTTTTATGCAGTTATCGGTGTCGTTTGGTTGCTGTTTTATTCTGTTATCGGTGTCGTTTGGTTGCTGTTTTATTCTGTTATCGGTGTCGTTTGTTTGCTGTTTTATTCTGTTATCTGTGTCGTTTGGTTGCTGTTTTATTCTGTTATTTGTGTCGTTTGGTTGCTGTTTTAATCTGTTATCTGTGTCGTTTGGTTGCTGTTTTATTCTGTTATCTGTGTCGTTTGGTTGCTGTTTTATTCTGTTATCGGTGTCGTTTGGTTGCTGTTTTATTCTGTTATCAGCTGTGTCGTTTGGTTGCTGTTTTATTCTGTTATCGGTGTCGTTTGGTTGCTGTTTTATTCTGTTATCTGTGTCGTTTGGTTGCTGTTTTATTCTGTTATCGGTGTCGTTTGGTTGCTGTTTTATTCTGTTATCGGTGTCGTTTGGTTGCTGTTTTATTCTGTTATCTGTGTCGTTTGGTTGCTGTTTTATGCAGTTATCTGTGTCGTTTGGTTGCTGTTTTATTCTGTTATCGGTGTCGTTTGGTTGCTGTTTTATTCTGTTATCGGTGTCGTTTGGTTGCTGTTTTATTCTGTTATTTGTGTCGTTTAGTTGCTGTTTTATTCTGTTATCAGCTGTGTCGTTTGGTTGCTGTTTTATTCTGTTATCGGTGTCGTTTGGTTGCTGTTTTATTCTGTTATCGGTGTCGTTTGGTTGCTGTTTTATTCTGTTATCGGTGTCGTTTGGTTGCTGTTTTATTCTGTTATCTGTGTCGTTTGGTTGCTGTTTTATGCAGTTATCTGTGTCGTTTGGTTGCTGTTTTATTCTGTTATCGGTGTCGTTTGGTTGCTGTTTTATTCTGTTATCGGTGTCGTTTGGTTGCTGTTTTATTCTGTTATCGGTGTCGTTTGGTTGCTGTTTTATTCTGTTATCTGTGTCGTTTAGTTGCTGTTTTATTCTGTTATTTGTGTCGTTTAGTTGCTGTTTTATTCTGTTATCAGCTGTGTCGTTTGGTTGCTGTTTTATGCAGTTATCTGTGTCGTTTGGTTGCTGTTTTATTCTGTTATCGGTGTCGTTTGGTTGCTGTGTTATGCTGTTATCTGTGTCGTTTGGTTGCTGTTTTATTCTGTTATCCGTGTCGTTTGGTTGCTGTTTTATGCAGTTATCTGTGTCGTTTGGTTGCTGTTTTATGTAGTTATCTGTGTCTTTTAGTTGCTGTTTTATTCTGTTATCGGTGTCGTTTGGTTGCTGTTTTGTTATGTTATCTGTGTCGTTTGGTTGCTGTTTTATTCTGTTATCTGTGTCGTTTGGTTGCTGTTTTATTCTGTTATCTGTGTCGTTTGGTTGCTGTTTTATGAAGTTATCGGTGTCGTTTGGTTGCTGTTTTATTCTGTTTGGTTGCTGTTTTATTCTGTTATCTGTGTCGTTTAGTTGCTGTTTTATGCAGTTATCTGTGTCGTTTGGTTGCTGTTTTATTCTGTTATCGGTGTCGTTTGGTTGCTGTTTTATTCTGTTATCGGTGTCGTTTGGTTGCTGTTTTATTCTGTTATCTGTGTCGTTTGGTTGCTGTTTTATGCAGTTATCTGTGTCGTTTGGTTGCTGTTTTTTTCTGTTATCGGTGTCGTTTGGTTGCTGTTTTATTCTGTTATCGGTGTCGTTTGGTTGCTGTTTTATTCTGTTATCGGTGTCGTTTGGTTGCTGTTTTATTCTGTTATCTGTGTCGTTTGGTTGCTGTTTTATTCTGTTATCTGTGTCGTTTGGTTGCTGTTTTATTCTGTTATCTGTGTCGTTTGGTTGCTGTTTTATGCAGTTATCGGTGTCGTTTGGTTGCTGTTTTATTCTGTTATCTGTGTCGTTTGGTTGCTGTTTTATTCTGTTATCGGTGTCGTTTGGTTGCTGTTTTATTCTGTTATCGGTGTCGTTTGGTTGCTGTTTTATTCTGTTATCTGTGTCGTTTAGTTGCTGTTTTATGCAGTTATCTGTGTCGTTTGGTTGCTGTTTTATTCTGTTATCGGTGTCGTTTGGTTGCTGTTTTATTCTGTTATCGGTGTCGTTTAGTTGCTGTTTTATTCTGTTATCTGTGTCGTTTGGTTGCTGTTTTATTCTGTTATCTGTGTCGTTTGGTTGCTGTTTTATTATGTTATCGGTGTCGTTTGGTTGCTGTTTTATTCTGTTATCTGTGTCGTTTGGTTGCTGTTTTATGCAGTTATCTGTGTCGTTTGGTTGCTGTTTTATTCTGTTATCGGTGTCGTTTGGTTGCTGTTTTATTCTGTTATCGGTGTCGTTTGGTTGCTGTTTTATTCTGTTATCGGTGTCGTTTGGTTGCTGTTTTATTCTGTTATTTGTGTCGTTTAGTTGCTGTTTTATTCTGTTATCAGCTGTGTCGTTTGGTTGCTGTTTTATGCAGTTATCTGTGTCGTTTGGTTGCTGTTTTATTCTGTTATCTGTGTCGTTTGGTTGCTGTGTTATGCTGTTATCTGTGTCGTTTGGTTGCTGTTTTATTCTGTTATCCGTGTCGTTTGGTTGCTGTTTTATGCAGTTATCTGTGTCGTTTGGTTGCTGTTTTATGTAGTTATCTGTGTCTTTTAGTTGCTGTTTTATTCTGTTATCGGTGTCGTTTGGTTGCTGTTTTGTTATGTTATCTGTGTCGTTTGGTTGCTGTTTTATTCTGTTATCTGTGTCGTTTGGTTGCTGTTTTATTCTGTTATCGGTGTCGTTTGGTTGCTGTTTTATGCAGTTATCGGTGTCGTTTGGTTGCTGTTTTATTCTGTTTGGTTGCTGTTTTATTCTGTTATCGGTGTCGTTTGGTTGCTGTTTTATGCAGTTATCGGTGTCGTTTGGTTGCTGTTTTATTCTGTTATCTGTGTCGTTTAGTTGCTGTTTTATGCAGTTATCTGTGTCGTTTGGTTGCTGTTTTATTCTGTTATCGGTGTCGTTTGGTTGCTGTTTTATTCTGTTATCGGTGTCGTTTGGTTGCTGTTTTATTCTGTTATCTGTGTCGTTTGGTTGCTGTTTTATGCAGTTATCTGTGTCGTTTGGTTGCTGTTTTTTTCTGTTATCGGTGTCGTTTGGTTGCTGTTTTATTCTGTTATCGGTGTCGTTTGGTTGCTGTTTTATTCTGTTATCGGTGTCGTTTGGTTGCTGTTTTATTCTGTTATCTGTGTCGTTTGGTTGCTGTTTTATTCTGTTATCTGTGTCGTTTGGTTGCTGTTTTATTCTGTTATCTGTGTCGTTTGGTTGCTGTTTTATGCAGTTATCGGTGTCGTTTGGTTGCTGTTTTATTCTGTTATCTGTGTCGTTTGGTTGCTGTTTTATTCTGTTATCGGTGTCGTTTGGTTGCTGTTTTATTCTGTTATCGGTGTCGTTTGGTTGCTGTTTTATTCTGTTATCTGTGTCGTTTAGTTGCTGTTTTATGCAGTTATCTGTGTCGTTTGGTTGCTGTTTTATTCTGTTATCGGTGTCGTTTGGTTGCTGTTTTATTCTGTTATCGGTGTCGTTTGGTTGCTGTTTTATTCTGTTATCTGTGTCGTTTGGTTGCTGTTTTATTCTGTTATCTGTGTCGTTTGGTTGCTGTTTTATTATGTTATCTGTGTCGTTTGGTTGCTGTTTTATTCTGTTATCGGTGTCGTTTGGTTGCTGTTTTATTCTGTTATCTGTGTCGTTTAGTTGCTGTTTTATGCAGTTATCTGTGTCGTTTGGTTGCTGTTTTATGCAGTTATCGGTGTCGTTTGGTTGCTGTTTTATTCTGTTTGGTTGCTGTTTTATTCTGTTATCGGTGTCGTTTGGTTGCTGTTTTATTCTGTTATTTGTGTCGTTTGGTTGCTGTTTTATTCTGTTATCGGTGTCGTTTGGTTGCTGTTTTATGCAGTTATCGGTGTCGTTTGGTTGCTGTTTTATTCTGTTTGGTTGCTGTTTTATTCTGTTATCGGTGTCGTTTGGTTGCTGTTTTATGCAGTTATCGGTGTCGTTTGGTTGCTGTTTTATTCTGTTATCGGTGTCGTTTGGTTGCTGTTTTATTCTGTTATCGGTGTCGTTTGTTTGCTGTTTTATTCTGTTATCTGTGTCGTTTGGTTGCTGTTTTATTCTGTTATTTGTGTCGTTTGGTTGCTGTTTTAATCTGTTATCTGTGTCGTTTGGTTGCTGTTTTATTCTGTTATCTGTGTCGTTTGGTTGCTGTTTTATTCTGTTATCGGTGTCGTTTGGTTGCTGTTTTATTCTGTTATCAGCTGTGTCGTTTGGTTGCTGTTTTATTCTGTTATCGGTGTCGTTTGGTTGCTGTTTTATTCTGTTATCTGTGTCGTTTGGTTGCTGTTTTATTCTGTTATCGGTGTCGTTTGGTTGCTGTTTTATTCTGTTATCGGTGTCGTTTGGTTGCTGTTTTATTCTGTTATCTGTGTCGTTTGGTTGCTGTTTTATGCAGTTATCTGTGTCGTTTGGTTGCTGTTTTATTCTGTTATCGGTGTCGTTTGGTTGCTGTTTTATTCTGTTATCGGTGTCGTTTGGTTGCTGTTTTATTCTGTTATTTGTGTCGTTTAGTTGCTGTTTTATTCTGTTATCAGCTGTGTCGTTTGGTTGCTGTTTTATTCTGTTATCGGTGTCGTTTGGTTGCTGTTTTATTCTGTTATCGGTGTCGTTTGGTTGCTGTTTTATTCTGTTATCGGTGTCGTTTGGTTGCTGTTTTATTCTGTTATCGGTGTCGTTTGGTTGCTGTTTTATTCTGTTATCTGTGTCGTTTGGTTGCTGTTTTATGCAGTTATCTGTGTCGTTTGGTTGCTGTTTTATTCTGTTATCGGTGTCGTTTGGTTGCTGTTTTATTCTGTTATCGGTGTCGTTTGGTTGCTGTTTTATTCTGTTATCGGTGTCGTTTGGTTGCTGTTTTATTCTGTTATCTGTGTCGTTTAGTTGCTGTTTTATTCTGTTATTTGTGTCGTTTAGTTGCTGTTTTATTCTGTTATCAGCTGTGTCGTTTGGTTGCTGTTTTATGCAGTTATCTGTGTCGTTTGGTTGCTGTTTTATTCTGTTATCGGTGTCGTTTGGTTGCTGTGTTATGCTGTTATCTGTGTCGTTTGGTTGCTGTTTTATTCTGTTATCCGTGTCGTTTGGTTGCTGTTTTATGCAGTTATCTGTGTCGTTTGGTTGCTGTTTTATGTAGTTATCTGTGTCTTTTAGTTGCTGTTTTATTCTGTTATCGGTGTCGTTTGGTTGCTGTTTTGTTATGTTATCTGTGTCGTTTGGTTGCTGTTTTATTCTGTTATCTGTGTCGTTTGGTTGCTGTTTTATTCTGTTATCTGTGTCGTTTGGTTGCTGTTTTATGAAGTTATCGGTGTCGTTTGGTTGCTGTTTTATTCTGTTTGGTTGCTGTTTTATTCTGTTATCTGTGTCGTTTAGTTGCTGTTTTATGCAGTTATCTGTGTCGTTTGGTTGCTGTTTTATTCTGTTATCGGTGTCGTTTGGTTGCTGTTTTATTCTGTTATCGGTGTCGTTTGGTTGCTGTTTTATTCTGTTATTTGTGTCGTTTAGTTGCTGTTTTATTCTGTTATCAGCTGTGTCGTTTGGTTGCTGTTTTATTCTGTTATCGGTGTCGTTTGGTTGCTGTTTTATTCTGTTATCGGTGTCGTTTGGTTGCTGTTTTATTCTGTTATCGGTGTCGTTTGGTTGCTGTTTTATTCTGTTATCGGTGTCGTTTGGTTGCTGTTTTCTTCTGTTATCTGTGTCGTTTGGTTGCTGTTTTATGCAGTTATCTGTGTCGTTTGGTTGCTGTTTTATTCTGTTATCGGTGTCGTTTGGTTGCTGTTTTATTCTGTTATCGGTGTCGTTTGGTTGCTGTTTTATTCTGTTATCGGTGTCGTTTGGTTGCTGTTTTATTCTGTTATCGGTGTCGTTTGGTTGCTGTTTTATGCAGTTATCGGTGTCGTTTGGTTGCTGTTTGTTCTGTTTGGTTGCTGTTTTTATTCTGTTATCGGTGTCGTTTGGTTGCTGTTTTCTTCTGTTATCTGTGTCGTTTGGTTGCTGTTTTATGCAGTTATCTGTGTCGTTTGGTTTGCTGTTTTATTCTGTTATCTGTGTCGTTTGGTTGCTGTTTTATGCTGTTATCTGTGTCGTTTGGTTGCTGTTTTATTCTGTTATCGGTGTCGTTTGGTTGCTGTTTTATTCTGTTATCGGTGTCGTTTGGTTGCTGTTTTCTTCTGTTATCGGTGTCGTTTGGTTGCTGTTTTATTCTGTTATCGGTGTCGTTTGGTTGCTGTTTTATTCTGTTATCGGTGTCGTTTGGTTGTTGTTTTATTCTGTTATCGGTGTCGTTTGGTTGCTGTTTTATTCTGTTATCGGTGTCGTTTGGTTGCTGTTTTATTCTGTTATCGGTGTCGTTTAGTTGCTGTTTTATTCTGTTATTTGTGTCGTTTAGTTGCTGTTTTATTCTGTTATCAGCTGTGTCGTTTGGTTGCTGTTTTATGCTGTTATCTGTGTCGTTTGGTTGCTGTTTTATTCTGTTATCGGTGTCGTTTGGTTGCTGTTTTCTTCTGTTATCGGTGTCGTTTGGTTGCTGTTTTATTCTGTTATCGGTGTCGTTTGGTTGCTGTTTTATTCTGTTATCGGTGTCGTTTGGTTGTTGTTTTATTCTGTTATCTGTGTCGTTTGGTTGCTGTTTTATTCTGTTATCAGCTGTGTCGTTTGGTTGCTGTTTTATTCTGTTATCGGTGTCGTTTGGTTGCTGTTTTATTCTGTTATCTGTGTCGTTTGGGTTGCTGTTTTATTCTGTTATCTGTGTCGTTTGGTTGCTGTTTTATTCTGTTATCTGTGTCGTTTGGTTGCTGTTTTATTCTGTTATCTGTGTCGTTTGGTTGCTGTTTTATTCTGTTATCGGTGTCGTTTGGTTGCTGTTTTATTCTGTTATCTGTGTCGTTTGGTTGCTGTTTTATTCTGTTATCTGTGTCGTTTGGTTGCTGTTTTATTCTGTTATCTGTGTCGTTTGGTTGCTGTTTTATTCTGTTATCGGTGTCGTTTGGTTGCTGTTTTATGCAGTTATCGGTGTCGTTTGGTTGCTGTTTTATTCTGTTTGGTTGCTGTTTTATTCTGTTATCGGTGTCGTTTGGTTGCTGTTTTATTCTGTTATTTGTGTCGTTTGGTTGCTGTTTTATTCTGTTATCGGTGTCGTTTGGTTGCTGTTTTATGCAGTTATCGGTGTCGTTTGGTTGCTGTTTTATTCTGTTTGGTTGCTGTTTTATTCTGTTATCGGTGTCGTTTGGTTGCTGTTTTATGCAGTTATCGGTGTCGTTTGGTTGCTGTTTTATTCTGTTATCGGTGTCGTTTGGTTGCTGTTTTATGCAGTTATCGGTGTCGTTTGGTTGCTGTTTTATTCTGTTTGGTTGCTGTTTTATTCTGTTATCGGTGTCGTTTGGTTGCTGTTTTATGCAGTTATCGGTGTCGTTTGGTTGCTGTTTTATTCTGTTATCGGTGTCGTTTGGTTGCTGTTTTATTCTGTTATCGGTGTCGTTTGGTTGCTGTTTTATTCTGTTATCGGTGTCGTTTGGTTGCTGTTTTATTCTGTTATCGGTGTCGTTTGGTTGCTGTTTTATTCTGTTATCGGTGTCGTTTGGTTGCTGTTTTATTCTGTTATCGGTGTCGTTTGGTTGCTGTTTTATTCTGTTATCTGTGTCGTTTGGTTGCTGTTTTATTCTGTTATTTGTGTCGTTTGGTTGCTGTTTTAATCTGTTATCTGTGTCGTTTGGTTGCTGTTTTATTCTGTTATCTGTGTCGTTTGGTTGCTGTTTTATTCTGTTATCGGTGTCGTTTGGTTGCTGTTTTATTCTGTTATCAGCTGTGTCGTTTGGTTGCTGTTTTATTCTGTTATCGGTGTCGTTTGGTTGCTGTTTTATTCTGTTATCTGTGTCGTTTGGTTGCTGTTTTATTCTGTTATCGGTGTCGTTTGGTTGCTGTTTTATTCTGTTATCGGTGTCGTTTGGTTGCTGTTTTATTCTGTTATCTGTGTCGTTTGGTTGCTGTTTTATGCAGTTATCTGTGTCGTTTGGTTGCTGTTTTATTCTGTTATCGGTGTCGTTTGGTTGCTGTTTTATTCTGTTATCGGTGTCGTTTGGTTGCTGTTTTATTCTGTTATTTGTGTCGTTTAGTTGCTGTTTTATTCTGTTATCAGCTGTGTCGTTTGGTTGCTGTTTTATTCTGTTATCGGTGTCGTTTGGTTGCTGTTTTATTCTGTTATCGGTGTCGTTTGGTTGCTGTTTTATTCTGTTATCGGTGTCGTTTGGTTGCTGTTTTATTCTGTTATCGGTGTCGTTTGGTTGTTGTTTTATTCTGTTATCTGTGTCGTTTGGTTGCTGTTTTATTCTGTTATCAGCTGTGTCGTTTGGTTGCTGTTTTATTCTGTTATCGGTGTCGTTTGGTTGCTGTTTTATTCTGTTATCTGTGTCGTTTGGTTGCTGTTTTATGCAGTTATCTGTGTCGTTTGGTTGCTGTTTTATTCTGTTATCGGTGTCGTTTGGTTGCTGTTTTATTCTGTTATCGGTGTCGTTTGGTTGCTGTTTTATTCTGTTATTTGTGTCGTTTAGTTGCTGTTTTATTCTGTTATCAGCTGTGTCGTTTGGTTGCTGTTTTATTCTGTTATCGGTGTCGTTTGGTTGCTGTTTTATTCTGTTATCGGTGTCGTTTGGTTGCTGTTTTATTCTGTTATCGGTGTCGTTTGGTTGCTGTTTTATTCTGTTATCGGTGTCGTTTGGTTGCTGTTTTATTCTGTTATCGGTGTCGTTTGGTTGCTGTTTTATTCTGTTATCGGTGTCGTTTGGTTGCTGTTTTATTCTGTTATCTGTGTCGTTTGGTTGCTGTTTTATTCTGTTATTTGTGTCGTTTGGTTGCTGTTTTAATCTGTTATCTGTGTCGTTTGGTTGCTGTTTTATGCAGTTATCGGTGTCGTTTGGTTGCTGTTTTATTCTGTTATCGGTGTCGTTTGGTTGCTGTTTTATTCTGTTATCAGCTGTGTCGTTTGGTTGCTGTTTTATTCTGTTATCGGTGTCGTTTGGTTGCTGTTTTATTCTGTTATCGGTGTCGTTTGGTTGCTGTTTTATTCTGTTATCGGTGTCGTTTGGTTGCTGTTTTATTCTGTTATCTGTGTCGTTTGGTTGCTGTTTTATGCAGTTATCTGTGTCGTTTGGTTGCTGTTTTATTCTGTTATCGGTGTCGTTTGGTTGCTGTTTTATTCTGTTATCGGTGTCGTTTGGTTGCTGTTTTATTCTGTTATCGGTGTCGTTTGGTTGCTGTTTTATTCTGTTATCTGTGTCGTTTAGTTGCTGTTTTATTCTGTTATTTGTGTCGTTTAGTTGCTGTTTTATTCTGTTATCAGCTGTGTCGTTTGGTTGCTGTTTTATGCAGTTATCTGTGTCGTTTGGTTGCTGTTTTATTCTGTTATCGGTGTCGTTTGGTTGCTGTGTTATGCTGTTATCTGTGTCGTTTGGTTGCTGTTTTATTCTGTTATCCGTGTCGTTTGGTTGCTGTTTTATGCAGTTATCTGTGTCGTTTGGTTGCTGTTTTATTCTGTTATCGGTGTCGTTTGGTTGCTGTTTTATTCTGTTATCGGTGTCGTTTGGTTGCTGTTTTATTCTGTTATCGGTGTCGTTTGGTTGTTGTTTTATTCTGTTATCTGTGTCGTTTGGTTGCTGTTTTATTCTGTTATCAGCTGTGTCGTTTGGTTGCTGTTTTATTCTGTTATCGGTGTCGTTTGGTTGCTGTTTTATTCTGTTATCTGTGTCGTTTGGTTGCTGTTTTATGCAGTTATCTGTGTCGTTTGGTTGCTGTTTTATTCTGTTATCGGTGTCGTTTGGTTGCTGTTTTATTCTGTTATCTGTGTCGTTTGGTTGCTGTTTTATTCTGTTATCTGTGTCGTTTGGTTGCTGTTTTATTCTGTTATCGGTGTCGTTTGGTTGCTGTTTTATGCAGTTATCGGTGTCGTTTGGTTGCTGTTTTATTCTGTTTGGTTGCTGTTTTATTCTGTTATCGGTGTCGTTTGGTTGCTGTTTTATTCTGTTATTTGTGTCGTTTGGTTGCTGTTTTATTCTGTTATCGGTGTCGTTTGGTTGCTGTTTTATGCAGTTATCGGTGTCGTTTGGTTGCTGTTTTATTCTGTTTGGTTGCTGTTTTATTCTGTTATCGGTGTCGTTTGGTTGCTGTTTTATTCTGTTATCGGTGTCGTTTGGTTGCTGTTTTATTCTGTTATCGGTGTCGTTTGGTTGCTGTTTTATTCTGTTATCTGTGTCGTTTGGTTGCTGTTTTATGCAGTTATCTGTGTCGTTTGGTTGCTGTTTTATTCTGTTATCGGTGTCGTTTGGTTGCTGTTTTATTCTGTTATCGGTGTCGTTTGGTTGCTGTTTTATTCTGTTATCGGTGTCGTTTGGTTGCTGTTTTATTCTGTTATCTGTGTCGTTTAGTTGCTGTTTTATTCTGTTATTTGTGTCGTTTAGTTGCTGTTTTATTCTGTTATCAGCTGTGTCGTTTGGTTGCTGTTTTATGCAGTTATCTGTGTCGTTTGGTTGCTGTTTTATTCTGTTATCGGTGTCGTTTGGTTGCTGTGTTATGCTGTTATCTGTGTCGTTTGGTTGCTGTTTTATTCTGTTATCCGTGTCGTTTGGTTGCTGTTTTATGCAGTTATCTGTGTCGTTTGGTTGCTGTTTTATGTAGTTATCTGTGTCTTTTAGTTGCTGTTTTATTCTGTTATCGGTGTCGTTTGGTTGCTGTTTTGTTATGTTATCTGTGTCGTTTGGTTGCTGTTTTATTCTGTTATCTGTGTCGTTTGGTTGCTGTTTTATTCTGTTATCTGTGTCGTTTGGTTGCTGTTTTATGAAGTTATCGGTGTCGTTTGGTTGCTGTTTTATTCTGTTTGGTTGCTGTTTTATTCTGTTATCTGTGTCGTTTAGTTGCTGTTTTATGCAGTTATCTGTGTCGTTTGGTTGCTGTTTTATTCTGTTATCGGTGTCGTTTGGTTGCTGTTTTATTCTGTTATCGGTGTCGTTTGGTTGCTGTTTTATTCTGTTATTTGTGTCGTTTAGTTGCTGTTTTATTCTGTTATCAGCTGTGTCGTTTGGTTGCTGTTTTATTCTGTTATCGGTGTCGTTTGGTTGCTGTTTTATTCTGTTATCGGTGTCGTTTGGTTGCTGTTTTATTCTGTTATCGGTGTCGTTTGGTTGCTGTTTTCTTCTGTTATCTGTGTCGTTTGGTTGCTGTTTTATGCAGTTATCTGTGTCGTTTGGTTGCTGTTTTATTCTGTTATCGGTGTCGTTTGGTTGCTGTTTTATTCTGTTATCGGTGTCGTTTGGTTGCTGTTTTATTCTGTTATCGGTGTCGTTTGGTTGCTGTTTTATTCTGTTATCGGTGTCGTTTGGTTGCTGTTTTATGCAGTTATCGGTGTCGTTTGGTTGCTGTTTGTTCTGTTTGGTTGCTGTTTTATTCTGTTATCGGTGTCGTTTGGTTGCTGTTTTCTTCTGTTATCTGTGTCGTTTGGTTGCTGTTTTATGCAGTTATCTGTGTCGTTTGGTTGCTGTTTTATTCTGTTATCTGTGTCGTTTGGTTGCTGTTTTATGCTGTTATCTGTGTCGTTTGGTTGCTGTTTTATTCTGTTATCGGTGTCGTTTGGTTGCTGTTTTATTCTGTTATCGGTGTCGTTTGGTTGCTGTTTTCTTCTGTTATCGGTGTCGTTTGGTTGCTGTTTTATTCTGTTATCGGTGTCGTTTGGTTGCTGTTTTATTCTGTTATCGGTGTCGTTTGGTTGTTGTTTTATTCTGTTATCGGTGTCGTTTGGTTGCTGTTTTATTCTGTTATCGGTGTCGTTTGGTTGCTGTTTTATTCTGTTATCGGTGTCGTTTAGTTGCTGTTTTATTCTGTTATTTGTGTCGTTTAGTTGCTGTTTTATTCTGTTATCAGCTGTGTCGTTTGGTTGCTGTTTTATGCTGTTATCTGTGTCGTTTGGTTGCTGTTTTATTCTGTTATCGGTGTCGTTTGGTTGCTGTTTTCTTCTGTTATCGGTGTCGTTTGGTTGCTGTTTTATTCTGTTATCGGTGTCGTTTGGTTGCTGTTTTATTCTGTTATCGGTGTCGTTTGGTTGTTGTTTTATTCTGTTATCTGTGTCGTTTGGTTGCTGTTTTATTCTGTTATCAGCTGTGTCGTTTGGTTGCTGTTTTATTCTGTTATCGGTGTCGTTTGGTTGCTGTTTTATTCTGTTATCTGTGTCGTTTGGTTGCTGTTTTATTCTGTTATCTGTGTCGTTTGGTTGCTGTTTTATTCTGTTATCTGTGTCGTTTGGTTGCTGTTTTATTCTGTTATCTGTGTCGTTTGGTTGCTGTTTTATTCTGTTATCTGTGTCGTTTGGTTGCTGTTTTATTCTGTTATCTGTGTCGTTTGGTTGCTGTTTTATTCTGTTATCTGTGTCGTTTGGTTGCTGTTTTATTCTGTTATCTGTGTCGTTTGGTTGCTGTTTTATTCTGTTATCGGTGTCGTTTGGTTGCTGTTTTATGCAGTTATCGGTGTCGTTTGGTTGCTGTTTTATTCTGTTTGGTTGCTGTTTTATTCTGTTATCGGTGTCGTTTGGTTGCTGTTTTATTCTGTTATTTGTGTCGTTTGGTTGCTGTTTTATTCTGTTATCGGTGTCGTTTGGTTGCTGTTTTATGCAGTTATCGGTGTCGTTTGGTTGCTGTTTTATTCTGTTTGGTTGCTGTTTTATTCTGTTATCGGTGTCGTTTGGTTGCTGTTTTATGCAGTTATCGGTGTCGTTTGGTTGCTGTTTTATTCTGTTATCGGTGTCGTTTGGTTGCTGTTTTATGCAGTTATCGGTGTCGTTTGGTTGCTGTTTTATTCTGTTTGGTTGCTGTTTTATTCTGTTATCGGTGTCGTTTGGTTGCTGTTTTATGCAGTTATCGGTGTCGTTTGGTTGCTGTTTTATTCTGTTATCGGTGTCGTTTGGTTGCTGTTTTATTCTGTTATCGGTGTCGTTTGGTTGCTGTTTTATTCTGTTATCGGTGTCGTTTGGTTGCTGTTTTATTCTGTTATCGGTGTCGTTTGGTTGCTGTTTTATTCTGTTATCGGTGTCGTTTGGTTGCTGTTTTATTCTGTTATCGGTGTCGTTTGGTTGCTGTTTTATTCTGTTATCTGTAACGTTTGGTTGCTGTTTTATTCTGTTATTTGTGTCGTTTGGTTGCTGTTTTAATCTGTTATCTGTGTCGTTTGGTTGCTGTTTTATTCTGTTATCTGTGTCGTTTGGTTGCTGTTTTATTCTGTTATCGGTGTCGTTTGGTTGCTGTTTTATTCTGTTATCAGCTGTGTCGTTTGGTTGCTGTTTTATTCTGTTATCGGTGTCGTTTGGTTGCTGTTTTATTCTGTTATCTGTGTCGTTTGGTTGCTGTTTTATTCTGTTATCGGTGTCGTTTGGTTGCTGTTTTATTCTGTTATCGGTGTCGTTTGGTTGCTGTTTTATTCTGTTATCTGTGTCGTTTGGTTGCTGTTTTATGCAGTTATCTGTGTCGTTTGGTTGCTGTTTTATTCTGTTATCGGTGTCGTTTGGTTGCTGTTTTATTCTGTTATCGGTGTCGTTTGGTTGCTGTTTTATTCTGTTATTTGTGTCGTTTAGTTGCTGTTTTATTCTGTTATCAGCTGTGTCGTTTGGTTGCTGTTTTATTCTGTTATCGGTGTCGTTTGGTTGCTGTTTTATTCTGTTATCGGTGTCGTTTGGTTGCTGTTTTATTCTGTTATCGGTGTCGTTTGGTTGCTGTTTTATTCTGTTATCGGTGTCGTTTGGTTGTTGTTTTATTCTGTTATCTGTGTCGTTTGGTTGCTGTTTTATTCTGTTATCAGCTGTGTCGTTTGGTTGCTGTTTTATTCTGTTATCGGTGTCGTTTGGTTGCTGTTTTATTCTGTTATCTGTGTCGTTTGGTTGCTGTTTTATGCAGTTATCTGTGTCGTTTGGTTGCTGTTTTATTCTGTTATCGGTGTCGTTTGGTTGCTGTTTTATTCTGTTATCGGTGTCGTTTGGTTGCTGTTTTATTCTGTTATTTGTGTCGTTTAGTTGCTGTTTTATTCTGTTATCAGCTGTGTCGTTTGGTTGCTGTTTTATTCTGTTATCGGTGTCGTTTGGTTGCTGTTTTATTCTGTTATCGGTGTCGTTTGGTTGCTGTTTTATTCTGTTATCGGTGTCGTTTGGTTGCTGTTTTATTCTGTTATCTGTGTCGTTTGGTTGCTGTTTTATGCAGTTATCTGTGTCGTTTGGTTGCTGTTTTATTCTGTTATCGGTGTCGTTTGGTTGCTGTTTTATTCTGTTATCGGTGTCGTTTGGTTGCTGTTTTATTCTGTTATCGGTGTCGTTTGGTTGCTGTTTTATTCTGTTATCTGTGTCGTTTGGTTGCTGTTTTATTCTGTTATCTGTGTCGTTTGGTTGCTGTTTTATTCTGTTATCGGTGTCGTTTGGTTGCTGTTTTATTCTGTTATCTGTGTCGTTTGGTTGCTGTTTTATTCTGTTATCTGTGTCGTTTGGTTGCTGTTTTATTCTGTTATCTGTGTCGTTTGGTTGCTGTTTTATTCTGTTATCGGTGTCGTTTGGTTGCTGTTTTATGCAGTTATCGGTGTCGTTTGGTTGCTGTTTTATTCTGTTTGGTTGCTGTTTTATTCTGTTATCGGTGTCGTTTGGTTGCTGTTTTATTCTGTTATTTGTGTCGTTTGGTTGCTGTTTTATTCTGTTATCGGTGTCGTTTGGTTGCTGTTTTATGCAGTTATCGGTGTCGTTTGGTTGCTGTTTTATTCTGTTTGGTTGCTGTTTTATTCTGTTATCGGTGTCGTTTGGTTGCTGTTTTATGCAGTTATCGGTGTCGTTTGGTTGCTGTTTTATTCTGTTATCGGTGTCGTTTGGTTGCTGTTTTATTCTGTTATCGGTGTCGTTTGTTTGCTGTTTTATTCTGTTATCTGTGTCGTTTGGTTGCTGTTTTATTCTGTTATTTGTGTCGTTTGGTTGCTGTTTTAATCTGTTATCTGTGTCGTTTGGTTGCTGTTTTATTCTGTTATCTGTGTCGTTTGGTTGCTGTTTTATTCTGTTATCGGTGTCGTTTGGTTGCTGTTTTATTCTGTTATCAGCTGTGTCGTTTGGTTGCTGTTTTATTCTGTTATCGGTGTCGTTTGGTTGCTGTTTTATTCTGTTATCTGTGTCGTTTGGTTGCTGTTTTATTCTGTTATCGGTGTCGTTTGGTTGCTGTTTTATTCTGTTATCGGTGTCGTTTGGTTGCTGTTTTATTCTGTTATCTGTGTCGTTTGGTTGCTGTTTTATGCAGTTATCTGTGTCGTTTGGTTGCTGTTTTATTCTGTTATCGGTGTCGTTTGGTTGCTGTTTTATTCTGTTATCGGTGTCGTTTGGTTGCTGTTTTATTCTGTTATTTGTGTCGTTTAGTTGCTGTTTTATTCTGTTATCAGCTGTGTCGTTTGGTTGCTGTTTTATTCTGTTATCGGTGTCGTTTGGTTGCTGTTTTATTCTGTTATCGGTGTCGTTTGGTTGCTGTTTTATTCTGTTATCGGTGTCGTTTGGTTGCTGTTTTATTCTGTTATCTGTGTCGTTTGGTTGCTGTTTTATGCAGTTATCTGTGTCGTTTGGTTGCTGTTTTATTCTGTTATCGGTGTCGTTTGGTTGCTGTTTTATTCTGTTATCGGTGTCGTTTGGTTGCTGTTTTATTCTGTTATCGGTGTCGTTTGGTTGCTGTTTTATTCTGTTATCTGTGTCGTTTAGTTGCTGTTTTATTCTGTTATTTGTGTCGTTTAGTTGCTGTTTTATTCTGTTATCAGCTGTGTCGTTTGGTTGCTGTTTTATGCAGTTATCTGTGTCGTTTGGTTGCTGTTTTATTCTGTTATCGGTGTCGTTTGGTTGCTGTGTTATGCTGTTATCTGTGTCGTTTGGTTGCTGTTTTATTCTGTTATCCGTGTCGTTTGGTTGCTGTTTTATGCAGTTATCTGTGTCGTTTGGTTGCTGTTTTATGTAGTTATCTGTGTCTTTTAGTTGCTGTTTTATTCTGTTATCGGTGTCGTTTGGTTGCTGTTTTGTTATGTTATCTGTGTCGTTTGGTTGCTGTTTTATTCTGTTATCTGTGTCGTTTGGTTGCTGTTTTATTCTGTTATCTGTGTCGTTTGGTTGCTGTTTTATGAAGTTATCGGTGTCGTTTGGTTGCTGTTTTATTCTGTTTGGTTGCTGTTTTATTCTGTTATCTGTGTCGTTTAGTTGCTGTTTTATGCAGTTATCTGTGTCGTTTGGTTGCTGTTTTATTCTGTTATCGGTGTCGTTTGGTTGCTGTTTTATTCTGTTATCGGTGTCGTTTGGTTGCTGTTTTATTCTGTTATCTGTGTCGTTTGGTTGCTGTTTTATGCAGTTATCTGTGTCGTTTGGTTGCTGTTTTTTTCTGTTATCGGTGTCGTTTGGTTGCTGTTTTATTCTGTTATCGGTGTCGTTTGGTTGCTGTTTTATGCAGTTATCTGTGTCTTTTAGTTGCTGTTTTATTCTGTTATCGGTGTCGTTTGGTTGCTGTTTTGTTATGTTATCTGTGTCGTTTGGTTGCTGTTTTATTCTGTAATCTGTGTCGTTTGGTTGCTGTTTTATTCTGTTATCGGTGTCGTTTGGTTGCTGTTTTATGCAGTTATCGGTGTCGTTTGGTTGCTGTTTTATTCTGTTTGGTTGCTGTTTTATTCTGTTATCGGTGTCGTTTGGTTGCTGTTTTATGCAGTTATCGGTGTCGTTTGGTTGCTGTTTTATTCTGTTATCGGTGTCGTTTGGTTGCTGTTTTATTCTGTTATCGGTGTCGTTTGGTTGCTGTTTTCTTCTGTTATCGGTGTCGTTTGGTTGCTGTTTTATTCTGTTATCGGTGTCGTTTGGTTGCTGTTTTATTCTGTTATCGGTGTCGTTTGGTTGTTGTTTTATTCTGTTATCTGTGTCGTTTGGTTGCTGTTTTATTCTGTTATCAGCTGTGTCGTTTGGTTGCTGTTTTATTCTGTTATCGGTGTCGTTTGGTTGCTGTTTTATTCTGTTATCTGTGTCGTTTGGTTGCTGTTTTATTCTGTTATCTGTGTCGTTTGGTTGCTGTTTTATTCTGTTATCTGTGTCGTTTGGTTGCTGTTTTATTCTGTTATCTGTGTCGTTTGGTTGCTGTTTTATTCTGTTATCGGTGTCGTTTGGTTGCTGTTTTATTCTGTTATCTGTGTCGTTTGGTTGCTGTTTTATTCTGTTATCTGTGTCGTTTGGTTGCTGTTTTATTCTGTTATCGGTGTCGTTTGGTTGCTGTTTTATGCAGTTATCGGTGTCGTTTGGTTGCTGTTTTATTCTGTTTGGTTGCTGTTTTATTCTGTTATCGGTGTCGTTTGGTTGCTGTTTTATTCTGTTATTTGTGTCGTTTGGTTGCTGTTTTATTCTGTTATCGGTGTCGTTTGGTTGCTGTTTTATGCAGTTATCGGTGTCGTTTGGTTGCTGTTTTATTCTGTTTGGTTGCTGTTTTATTCTGTTATCGGTGTCGTTTGGTTGCTGTTTTATGCAGTTATCGGTGTCGTTTGGTTGCTGTTTTATTCTGTTATCGGTGTCGTTTGGTTGCTGTTTTATTCTGTTATCGGTGTCGTTTGGTTGCTGTTTTATTCTGTTATCGGTGTCGTTTGGTTGCTGTTTTATTCTGTTATCGGTGTCGTTTGGTTGCTGTTTTATTCTGTTATCGGTGTCGTTTGGTTGCTGTTTTATTCTGTTATCGGTGTCGTTTGTTTGCTGTTTTATTCTGTTATCTGTGTCGTTTGGTTGCTGTTTTATTCTGTTATTTGTGTCGTTTGGTTGCTGTTTTAATCTGTTATCTGTGTCGTTTGGTTGCTGTTTTATTCTGTTATCTGTGTCGTTTGGTTGCTGTTTTATTCTGTTATCGGTGTCGTTTGGTTGCTGTTTTATTCTGTTATCAGCTGTGTCGTTTGGTTGCTGTTTTATTCTGTTATCGGTGTCGTTTGGTTGCTGTTTTATTCTGTTATCTGTGTCGTTTGGTTGCTGTTTTATTCTGTTATCGGTGTCGTTTGGTTGCTGTTTTATTCTGTTATCGGTGTCGTTTGGTTGCTGTTTTATTCTGTTATCTGTGTCGTTTGGTTGCTGTTTTATGCAGTTATCTGTGTCGTTTGGTTGCTGTTTTATTCTGTTATCGGTGTCGTTTGGTTGCTGTTTTATTCTGTTATCGGTGTCGTTTGGTTGCTGTTTTATTCTGTTATTTGTGTCGTTTAGTTGCTGTTTTATTCTGTTATCAGCTGTGTCGTTTGGTTGCTGTTTTATTCTGTTATCGGTGTCGTTTGGTTGCTGTTTTATTCTGTTATCGGTGTCGTTTGGTTGCTGTTTTATTCTGTTATCGGTGTCGTTTGGTTGCTGTTTTATTCTGTTATCTGTGTCGTTTGGTTGCTGTTTTATGCAGTTATCTGTGTCGTTTGGTTGCTGTTTTATTCTGTTATCGGTGTCGTTTGGTTGCTGTTTTATTCTGTTATCGGTGTCGTTTGGTTGCTGTTTTATTCTGTTATCGGTGTCGTTTGGTTGCTGTTTTATTCTGTTATCTGTGTCGTTTAGTTGCTGTTTTATTCTGTTATTTGTGTCGTTTAGTTGCTGTTTTATTCTGTTATCAGCTGTGTCGTTTGGTTGCTGTTTTATGCAGTTATCTGTGTCGTTTGGTTGCTGTTTTATTCTGTTATCTGTGTCGTTTGGTTGCTGTGTTATGCTGTTATCTGTGTCGTTTGGTTGCTGTTTTATTCTGTTATCCGTGTCGTTTGGTTGCTGTTTTATGCAGTTATCTGTGTCGTTTGGTTGCTGTTTTATGTAGTTATCTGTGTCTTTTAGTTGCTGTTTTATTCTGTTATCGGTGTCGTTTGGTTGCTGTTTTGTTATGTTATCTGTGTCGTTTGGTTGCTGTTTTATTCTGTTATCTGTGTCGTTTGGTTGCTGTTTTATTCTGTTATCTGTGTCGTTTGGTTGCTGTTTTATGCAGTTATCGGTGTCGTTTGGTTGCTGTTTTATTCTGTTTGGTTGCTGTTTTATTCTGTTATCGGTGTCGTTTGGTTGCTGTTTTATGCAGTTATCGGTGTCGTTTGGTTGCTGTTTTATTCTGTTATCTGTGTCGTTTAGTTGCTGTTTTATGCAGTTATCTGTGTCGTTTGGTTGCTGTTTTATTCTGTTATCGGTGTCGTTTGGTTGCTGTTTTATTCTGTTATCGGTGTCGTTTGGTTGCTGTTTTATTCTGTTATCGGTGTCGTTTGGTTGCTGTTTTATTCTGTTATCGGTGTCGTTTGGTTGCTGTTTTATTCTGTTATCTGTGTCGTTTGGTTGCTGTTTTATGCAGTTATCTGTGTCGTTTGGTTGCTGTTTTTTTCTGTTATCGGTGTCGTTTGGTTGCTGTTTTATTCTGTTATCGGTGTCGTTTGGTTGCTGTTTTATTCTGTTATCGGTGTCGTTTGGTTGCTGTTTTAATCTGTTATCTGTGTCGTTTGGTTGCTGTTTTATTCTGTTATTTGTGTCGTTTAGTTGCTGTTTTATTCTGTTATTTGTGTCGTTTAGTTGCTGTTTTATTCTGTTATCAGCTGTGTCGTTTGGTTGCTGTTTTATTCTGTTATCTGTGTCGTTTAGTTGCTGTTTTATTCTGTTATTTGTGTCGTTTAGTTGCTGTTTTATTCTGTTATCAGCTGTGTCGTTTGGTTGCTGTTTTATGCTGTTATCTGTGTCGTTTGGTTGCTGTTTTATGCAGTTATCTGTGTCGTTTGGTTGCTGTTTTATTCTGTTATCTGTGTCGTTTGGTTGCTGTTTTATGCTGTTATCTGTGTCGTTTGGTTGCTGTTTTATTCTGTTATCCGTGTCGTTTGGTTGCTGTTTTATGCAGTTATCTGTGTCGTTTGGTTGCTGTTTTATGCAGTTATCTGTGTCTTTTAGTTGCTGTTTTATTCTGTTATCGGTGTCGTTTGGTTGCTGTTTTGTTATGTTATCTGTGTCGTTTGGTTGCTGTTTTATTCTGTAATCTGTGTCGTTTGGTTGCTGTTTTATTCTGTTATCGGTGTCGTTTGGTTGCTGTTTTATGCAGTTATCGGTGTCGTTTGGTTGCTGTTTTATTCTGTTTGGTTGCTGTTTTATTCTGTTATCGGTGTCGTTTGGTTGCTGTTTTATGCAGTTATCGGTGTCGTTTGGTTGCTGTTTTATTCTGTTATCGGTGTCGTTTGGTTGCTGTTTTATTCTGTTATCGGTGTCGTTTGGTTGCTGTTTTCTTCTGTTATCGGTGTCGTTTGGTTGCTGTTTTATTCTGTTATCGGTGTCGTTTGGTTGCTGTTTTATTCTGTTATCGGTGTCGTTTGGTTGTTGTTTTATTCTGTTATCGGTGTCGTTTGGTTGCTGTTTTATTCTGTTATCAGCTGTGTCGTTTGGTTGCTGTTTTATTCTGTTATCGGTGTCGTTTAGTTGCTGTTTTATTCTGTTATTTGTGTCGTTTAGTTGCTGTTTTATTCTGTTATCAGCTGTGTCGTTTGGTTGCTGTTTTATGCTGTTATCTGTGTCGTTTGGTTGCTGTTTTATGCAGTTATCTGTGTCGTTTGGTTGCTGTTTTATTCTGTTATCTGTGTCGTTTGGTTGCTGTTTTATGCTGTTATCTGTGTCGTTTGGTTGCTGTTTTATTCTGTTATCAGCTGTGTCGTTTGGTTGCTGTTTTATTCTGTTATCGGTGTCGTTTGGTTGCTGTTTTATTCTGTTATCGGTGTCGTTTGGTTGCTGTTTTATTCTGTTATCGGTGTCGTTTGGTTGCTGTTTTATTCTGTTATCGGTGTCGTTTAGTTGCTGTTTTATTCTGTTATTTGTGTCGTTTAGTTGCTGTTTTATTCTGTTATCAGCTGTGTCGTTTGGTTGCTGTTTTATGCTGTTATCTGTGTCGTTTGGTTGCTGTTTTATGCAGTTATCTGTGTCGTTTGGTTGCTGTTTTATTCTGTTATCTGTGTCGTTTGGTTGCTGTTTTATGCTGTTATCTGTGTCGTTTGGTTGCTGTTTTATTCTGTTATCGGTGTCGTTTGGTTGCTGTTTTATTCTGTTATCGGTGTCGTTTGGTTGCTGTTTTCTTCTGTTATCGGTGTCGTTTGGTTGCTGTTTTATTCTGTTATCGGTGTCGTTTGGTTGCTGTTTTATTCTGTTATCGGTGTCGTTTGGTTGTTGTTTTATTCTGTTATCGGTGTCGTTTGGTTGCTGTTTTATTCTGTTATCGGTGTCGTTTGGTTGCTGTTTTATTCTGTTATCGGTGTCGTTTAGTTGCTGTTTTATTCTGTTATTTGTGTCGTTTAGTTGCTGTTTTATTCTGTTATCAGCTGTGTCGTTTGGTTGCTGTTTTATGCTGTTATCTGTGTCGTTTGGTTGCTGTTTTATTCTGTTATCGGTGTCGTTTGGTTGCTGTTTTCTTCTGTTATCGGTGTCGTTTGGTTGCTGTTTTATTCTGTTATCGGTGTCGTTTGGTTGCTGTTTTATTCTGTTATCGGTGTCGTTTGGTTGTTGTTTTATTCTGTTATCTGTGTCGTTTGGTTGCTGTTTTATTCTGTTATCAGCTGTGTCGTTTGGTTGCTGTTTTATTCTGTTATCGGTGTCGTTTGGTTGCTGTTTTATTCTGTTATCTGTGTCGTTTGGTTGCTGTTTTATTCTGTTATCTGTGTCGTTTGGTTGCTGTTTTATTCTGTTATCTGTGTCGTTTGGTTGCTGTTTTATTCTGTTATCTGTGTCGTTTGGTTGCTGTTTTATTCTGTTATCGGTGTCGTTTGGTTGCTGTTTTATGCAGTTATCGGTGTCGTTTGGTTGCTGTTTTATTCTGTTTGGTTGCTGTTTTATTCTGTTATCGGTGTCGTTTGGTTGCTGTTTTATGCAGTTATCGGTGTCGTTTGGTTGCTGTTTTATTCTGTTATCGGTGTCGTTTGGTTGCTGTTTTATGCAGTTATCGGTGTCGTTTGGTTGCTGTTTTATTCTGTTTGGTTGCTGTTTTATTCTGTTATCGGTGTCGTTTGGTTGCTGTTTTATGCAGTTATCGGTGTCGTTTGGTTGCTGTTTTATTCTGTTATCGGTGTCGTTTGGTTGCTGTTTTATTCTGTTATCGGTGTCGTTTGGTTGCTGTTTTATTCTGTTATCGGTGTCGTTTGGTTGCTGTTTTATTCTGTTATCGGTGTCGTTTGGTTGCTGTTTTATTCTGTTATCGGTGTCGTTTGGTTGCTGTTTTATTCTGTTATCTGTGTCGTTTGGTTGCTGTTTTATTCTGTTATTTGTGTCGTTTGGTTGCTGTTTTAATCTGTTATCTGTGTCGTTTGGTTGCTGTTTTATTCTGTTATCTGTGTCGTTTGGTTGCTGTTTTATTCTGTTATCGGTGTCGTTTGGTTGCTGTTTTATTCTGTTATCAGCTGTGTCGTTTGGTTGCTGTTTTATTCTGTTATCGGTGTCGTTTGGTTGCTGTTTTATTCTGTTATCTGTGTCGTTTGGTTGCTGTTTTATTCTGTTATCGGTGTCGTTTGGTTGCTGTTTTATTCTGTTATCGGTGTCGTTTGGTTGCTGTTTTATTCTGTTATCTGTGTCGTTTGGTTGCTGTTTTATGCAGTTATCTGTGTCGTTTGGTTGCTGTTTTATTCTGTTATCGGTGTCGTTTGGTTGCTGTTTTATTCTGTTATCGGTGTCGTTTGGTTGCTGTTTTATTCTGTTATTTGTGTCGTTTAGTTGCTGTTTTATTCTGTTATCAGCTGTGTCGTTTGGTTGCTGTTTTATTCTGTTATCGGTGTCGTTTGGTTGCTGTTTTATTCTGTTATCGGTGTCGTTTGGTTGCTGTTTTATTCTGTTATCGGTGTCGTTTGGTTGCTGTTTTATTCTGTTATCGGTGTCGTTTGGTTGTTGTTTTATTCTGTTATCTGTGTCGTTTGGTTGCTGTTTTATTCTGTTATCAGCTGTGTCGTTTGGTTGCTGTTTTATTCTGTTATCGGTGTCGTTTGGTTGCTGTTTTATTCTGTTATCTGTGTCGTTTGGTTGCTGTTTTATGCAGTTATCTGTGTCGTTTGGTTGCTGTTTTATTCTGTTATCGGTGTCGTTTGGTTGCTGTTTTATTCTGTTATCGGTGTCGTTTGGTTGCTGTTTTATTCTGTTATTTGTGTCGTTTAGTTGCTGTTTTATTCTGTTATCAGCTGTGTCGTTTGGTTGCTGTTTTATTCTGTTATCGGTGTCGTTTGGTTGCTGTTTTATTCTGTTATCGGTGTCGTTTGGTTGCTGTTTTATTCTGTTATCGGTGTCGTTTGGTTGCTGTTTTATTCTGTTATCTGTGTCGTTTGGTTGCTGTTTTATGCAGTTATCTGTGTCGTTTGGTTGCTGTTTTATTCTGTTATCGGTGTCGTTTGGTTGCTGTTTTATTCTGTTATCGGTGTCGTTTGGTTGCTGTTTTATTCTGTTATCGGTGTCGTTTGGTTGCTGTTTTATTCTGTTATCTGTGTCGTTTGGTTGCTGTTTTATTCTGTTATCTGTGTCGTTTGGTTGCTGTTTTATTCTGTTATCGGTGTCGTTTGGTTGCTGTTTTATTCTGTTATCTGTGTCGTTTGGTTGCTGTTTTATTCTGTTATCTGTGTCGTTTGGTTGCTGTTTTATTCTGTTATCTGTGTCGTTTGGTTGCTGTTTTATTCTGTTATCGGTGTCGTTTGGTTGCTGTTTTATGCAGTTATCGGTGTCGTTTGGTTGCTGTTTTATTCTGTTTGGTTGCTGTTTTATTCTGTTATCGGTGTCGTTTGGTTGCTGTTTTATTCTGTTATTTGTGTCGTTTGGTTGCTGTTTTATTCTGTTATCGGTGTCGTTTGGTTGCTGTTTTATGCAGTTATCGGTGTCGTTTGGTTGCTGTTTTATTCTGTTTGGTTGCTGTTTTATTCTGTTATCGGTGTCGTTTGGTTGCTGTTTTATGCAGTTATCGGTGTCGTTTGGTTGCTGTTTTATTCTGTTATCGGTGTCGTTTGGTTGCTGTTTTATTCTGTTATCGGTGTCGTTTGTTTGCTGTTTTATTCTGTTATCTGTGTCGTTTGGTTGCTGTTTTATTCTGTTATTTGTGTCGTTTGGTTGCTGTTTTAATCTGTTATCTGTGTCGTTTGGTTGCTGTTTTATTCTGTTATCTGTGTCGTTTGGTTGCTGTTTTATTCTGTTATCGGTGTCGTTTGGTTGCTGTTTTATTCTGTTATCAGCTGTGTCGTTTGGTTGCTGTTTTATTCTGTTATCGGTGTCGTTTGGTTGCTGTTTTATTCTGTTATCGGTGTCGTTTGGTTGCTGTTTTATTCTGTTATCGGTGTCGTTTGGTTGCTGTTTTATTCTGTTATCGGTGTCGTTTGGTTGCTGTTTTATTCTGTTATCTGTGTCGTTTGGTTGCTGTTTTATGCAGTTATCTGTGTCGTTTGGTTGCTGTTTTATTCTGTTATCGGTGTCGTTTGGTTGCTGTTTTATTCTGTTATCGGTGTCGTTTGGTTGCTGTTTTATTCTGTTATTTGTGTCGTTTAGTTGCTGTTTTATTCTGTTATCAGCTGTGTCGTTTGGTTGCTGTTTTATTCTGTTATCGGTGTCGTTTGGTTGCTGTTTTATTCTGTTATCGGTGTCGTTTGGTTGCTGTTTTATTCTGTTATCGGTGTCGTTTGGTTGCTGTTTTATTCTGTTATCGGTGTCGTTTGGTTGCTGTTTTATTCTGTTATCTGTGTCGTTTGGTTGCTGTTTTATGCAGTTATCTGTGTCGTTTGGTTGCTGTTTTATTCTGTTATCGGTGTCGTTTGGTTGCTGTTTTATTCTGTTATCGGTGTCGTTTGGTTGCTGTTTTATTCTGTTATCGGTGTCGTTTGGTTGCTGTTTTATTCTGTTATCTGTGTCGTTTAGTTGCTGTTTTATTCTGTTATTTGTGTCGTTTAGTTGCTGTTTTATTCTGTTATCAGCTGTGTCGTTTGGTTGCTGTTTTATGCAGTTATCTGTGTCGTTTGGTTGCTGTTTTATTCTGTTATCGGTGTCGTTTGGTTGCTGTGTTATGCTGTTATCTGTGTCGTTTGGTTGCTGTTTTATTCTGTTATCCGTGTCGTTTGGTTGCTGTTTTATGCAGTTATCTGTGTCGTTTGGTTGCTGTTTTATGTAGTTATCTGTGTCTTTTAGTTGCTGTTTTATTCTGTTATCGGTGTCGTTTGGTTGCTGTTTTGTTATGTTATCTGTGTCGTTTGGTTGCTGTTTTATTCTGTTATCTGTGTCGTTTGGTTGCTGTTTTATTCTGTTATCTGTGTCGTTTGGTTGCTGTTTTATGAAGTTATCGGTGTCGTTTGGTTGCTGTTTTATTCTGTTTGGTTGCTGTTTTATTCTGTTATCTGTGTCGTTTAGTTGCTGTTTTATGCAGTTATCTGTGTCGTTTGGTTGCTGTTTTATTCTGTTATCGGTGTCGTTTGGTTGCTGTTTTATTCTGTTATCGGTGTCGTTTGGTTGCTGTTTTATTCTGTTATTTGTGTCGTTTAGTTGCTGTTTTATTCTGTTATCAGCTGTGTCGTTTGGTTGCTGTTTTATTCTGTTATCGGTGTCGTTTGGTTGCTGTTTTATTCTGTTATCGGTGTCGTTTGGTTGCTGTTTTATTCTGTTATCGGTGTCGTTTGGTTGCTGTTTTATTCTGTTATCGGTGTCGTTTGGTTGCTGTTTTCTTCTGTTATCTGTGTCGTTTGGTTGCTGTTTTATGCAGTTATCTGTGTCGTTTGGTTGCTGTTTTATTCTGTTATCGGTGTCGTTTGGTTGCTGTTTTATTCTGTTATCGGTGTCGTTTGGTTGCTGTTTTATTCTGTTATCGGTGTCGTTTGGTTGCTGTTTTATTCTGTTATCGGTGTCGTTTGGTTGCTGTTTTATGCAGTTATCGGTGTCGTTTGGTTGCTGTTTGTTCTGTTTGGTTGCTGTTTTATTCTGTTATCGGTGTCGTTTGGTTGCTGTTTTCTTCTGTTATCTGTGTCGTTTGGTTGCTGTTTTATGCAGTTATCTGTGTCGTTTGGTTGCTGTTTTATTCTGTTATCTGTGTCGTTTGGTTGCTGTTTTATGCTGTTATCTGTGTCGTTTGGTTGCTGTTTTATTCTGTTATCGGTGTCGTTTGGTTGCTGTTTTATTCTGTTATCGGTGTCGTTTGGTTGCTGTTTTCTTCTGTTATCGGTGTCGTTTGGTTGCTGTTTTATTCTGTTATCGGTGTCGTTTGGTTGCTGTTTTATTCTGTTATCGGTGTCGTTTGGTTGTTGTTTTATTCTGTTATCGGTGTCGTTTGGTTGCTGTTTTATTCTGTTATCGGTGTCGTTTGGTTGCTGTTTTATTCTGTTATCGGTGTCGTTTAGTTGCTGTTTTATTCTGTTATTTGTGTCGTTTAGTTGCTGTTTTATTCTGTTATCAGCTGTGTCGTTTGGTTGCTGTTTTATGCTGTTATCTGTGTCGTTTGGTTGCTGTTTTATTCTGTTATCGGTGTCGTTTGGTTGCTGTTTTCTTCTGTTATCGGTGTCGTTTGGTTGCTGTTTTATTCTGTTATCGGTGTCGTTTGGTTGCTGTTTTATTCTGTTATCGGTGTCGTTTGGTTGTTGTTTTATTCTGTTATCTGTGTCGTTTGGTTGCTGTTTTATTCTGTTATCAGCTGTGTCGTTTGGTTGCTGTTTTATTCTGTTATCGGTGTCGTTTGGTTGCTGTTTTATTCTGTTATCTGTGTCGTTTGGTTGCTGTTTTATTCTGTTATCTGTGTCGTTTGGTTGCTGTTTTATTCTGTTATCTGTGTCGTTTGGTTGCTGTTTTATTCTGTTATCTGTGTCGTTTGGTTGCTGTTTTATTCTGTTATCGGTGTCGTTTGGTTGGTTTTATTCTGTTATCTGTGTCGTTTGGTTGCTGTTTTATTCTGTTATCTGTGTCGTTTGGTTGCTGTTTTATTCTGTTATCTGTGTCGTTTGGTTGCTGTTTTATTCTGTTATCGGTGTCGTTTGGTTGCTGTTTTATGCAGTTATCGGTGTCGTTTGGTTGCTGTTTTATTCTGTTTGGTTGCTGTTTTATTCTGTTATCGGTGTCGTTTGGTTGCTGTTTTATTCTGTTATTTGTGTCGTTTGGTTGCTGTTTTATTCTGTTATCGGTGTCGTTTGGTTGCTGTTTTATGCAGTTATCGGTGTCGTTTGGTTGCTGTTTTATTCTGTTTGGTTGCTGTTTTATTCTGTTATCGGTGTCGTTTGGTTGCTGTTTTATGCAGTTATCGGTGTCGTTTGGTTGCTGTTTTATTCTGTTATCGGTGTCGTTTGGTTGCTGTTTTATGCAGTTATCGGTGTCGTTTGGTTGCTGTTTTATTCTGTTTGGTTGCTGTTTTATTCTGTTATCGGTGTCGTTTGGTTGCTGTTTTATGCAGTTATCGGTGTCGTTTGGTTGCTGTTTTATTCTGTTATCGGTGTCGTTTGGTTGCTGTTTTATTCTGTTATCGGTGTCGTTTGGTTGCTGTTTTATTCTGTTATCGGTGTCGTTTGGTTGCTGTTTTATTCTGTTATCGGTGTCGTTTGGTTGCTGTTTTATTCTGTTATCGGTGTCGTTTGGTTGCTGTTTTATTCTGTTATCGGTGTCGTTTGGTTGCTGTTTTATTCTGTTATCTGTGTCGTTTGGTTGCTGTTTTATTCTGTTATTTGTGTCGTTTGGTTGCTGTTTTAATCTGTTATCTGTGTCGTTTGGTTGCTGTTTTATTCTGTTATCTGTGTCGTTTGGTTGCTGTTTTATTCTGTTATCGGTGTCGTTTGGTTGCTGTTTTATTCTGTTATCAGCTGTGTCGTTTGGTTGCTGTTTTATTCTGTTATCGGTGTCGTTTGGTTGCTGTTTTATTCTGTTATCTGTGTCGTTTGGTTGCTGTTTTATTCTGTTATCGGTGTCGTTTGGTTGCTGTTTTATTCTGTTATCGGTGTCGTTTGGTTGCTGTTTTATTCTGTTATCTGTGTCGTTTGGTTGCTGTTTTATGCAGTTATCTGTGTCGTTTGGTTGCTGTTTTATTCTGTTATCGGTGTCGTTTGGTTGCTGTTTTATTCTGTTATCGGTGTCGTTTGGTTGCTGTTTTATTCTGTTATTTGTGTCGTTTAGTTGCTGTTTTATTCTGTTATCAGCTGTGTCGTTTGGTTGCTGTTTTATTCTGTTATCGGTGTCGTTTGGTTGCTGTTTTATTCTGTTATCGGTGTCGTTTGGTTGCTGTTTTATTCTGTTATCGGTGTCGTTTGGTTGTTGTTTTATTCTGTTATCTGTGTCGTTTGGTTGCTGTTTTATTCTGTTATCAGCTGTGTCGTTTGGTTGCTGTTTTATTCTGTTATCGGTGTCGTTTGGTTGCTGTTTTATTCTGTTATCTGTGTCGTTTGGTTGCTGTTTTATGCAGTTATCTGTGTCGTTTGGTTGCTGTTTTATTCTGTTATCGGTGTCGTTTGGTTGCTGTTTTATTCTGTTATCGGTGTCGTTTGGTTGCTGTTTTATTCTGTTATTTGTGTCGTTTAGTTGCTGTTTTATTCTGTTATCAGCTGTGTCGTTTGGTTGCTGTTTTATTCTGTTATCGGTGTCGTTTGGTTGCTGTTTTATTCTGTTATCGGTGTCGTTTGGTTGCTGTTTTATTCTGTTATCGGTGTCGTTTGGTTGCTGTTTTATTCTGTTATCTGTGTCGTTTGGTTGCTGTTTTATGCAGTTATCTGTGTCGTTTGGTTGCTGTTTTATTCTGTTATCGGTGTCGTTTGGTTGCTGTTTTATTCTGTTATCGGTGTCGTTTGGTTGCTGTTTTATTCTGTTATCGGTGTCGTTTGGTTGCTGTTTTATTCTGTTATCTGTGTCGTTTGGTTGCTGTTTTATTCTGTTATCTGTGTCGTTTGGTTGCTGTTTTATTCTGTTATCGGTGTCGTTTGGTTGCTGTTTTATTCTGTTATCTGTGTCGTTTGGTTGCTGTTTTATTCTGTTATCTGTGTCGTTTGGTTGCTGTTTTATTCTGTTATCTGTGTCGTTTGGTTGCTGTTTTATTCTGTTATCGGTGTCGTTTGGTTGCTGTTTTATGCAGTTATCGGTGTCGTTTGGTTGCTGTTTTATTCTGTTTGGTTGCTGTTTTATTCTGTTATCGGTGTCGTTTGGTTGCTGTTTTATTCTGTTATTTGTGTCGTTTGGTTGCTGTTTTATTCTGTTATCGGTGTCGTTTGGTTGCTGTTTTATGCAGTTATCGGTGTCGTTTGGTTGCTGTTTTATTCTGTTTGGTTGCTGTTTTATTCTGTTATCGGTGTCGTTTGGTTGCTGTTTTATGCAGTTATCGGTGTCGTTTGGTTGCTGTTTTATTCTGTTATCGGTGTCGTTTGGTTGCTGTTTTATTCTGTTATCGGTGTCGTTTGTTTGCTGTTTTATTCTGTTATCTGTGTCGTTTGGTTGCTGTTTTATTCTGTTATTTGTGTCGTTTGGTTGCTGTTTTAATCTGTTATCTGTGTCGTTTGGTTGCTGTTTTATTCTGTTATCTGTGTCGTTTGGTTGCTGTTTTATTCTGTTATCGGTGTCGTTTGGTTGCTGTTTTATTCTGTTATCAGCTGTGTCGTTTGGTTGCTGTTTTATTCTGTTATCGGTGTCGTTTGGTTGCTGTTTTATTCTGTTATCTGTGTCGTTTGGTTGCTGTTTTATTCTGTTATCGGTGTCGTTTGGTTGCTGTTTTATTCTGTTATCGGTGTCGTTTGGTTGCTGTTTTATTCTGTTATCTGTGTCGTTTGGTTGCTGTTTTATGCAGTTATCTGTGTCGTTTGGTTGCTGTTTTATTCTGTTATCGGTGTCGTTTGGTTGCTGTTTTATTCTGTTATCGGTGTCGTTTGGTTGCTGTTTTATTCTGTTATTTGTGTCGTTTAGTTGCTGTTTTATTCTGTTATCAGCTGTGTCGTTTGGTTGCTGTTTTATTCTGTTATCGGTGTCGTTTGGTTGCTGTTTTATTCTGTTATCGGTGTCGTTTGGTTGCTGTTTTATTCTGTTATCGGTGTCGTTTGGTTGCTGTTTTATTCTGTTATCTGTGTCGTTTGGTTGCTGTTTTATGCAGTTATCTGTGTCGTTTGGTTGCTGTTTTATTCTGTTATCGGTGTCGTTTGGTTGCTGTTTTATTCTGTTATCGGTGTCGTTTGGTTGCTGTTTTATTCTGTTATCGGTGTCGTTTGGTTGCTGTTTTATTCTGTTATCTGTGTCGTTTAGTTGCTGTTTTATTCTGTTATTTGTGTCGTTTAGTTGCTGTTTTATTCTGTTATCAGCTGTGTCGTTTGGTTGCTGTTTTATGCAGTTATCTGTGTCGTTTGGTTGCTGTTTTATTCTGTTATCGGTGTCGTTTGGTTGCTGTGTTATGCTGTTATCTGTGTCGTTTGGTTGCTGTTTTATTCTGTTATCCGTGTCGTTTGGTTGCTGTTTTATGCAGTTATCTGTGTCGTTTGGTTGCTGTTTTATGTAGTTATCTGTGTCTTTTAGTTGCTGTTTTATTCTGTTATCGGTGTCGTTTGGTTGCTGTTTTGTTATGTTATCTGTGTCGTTTGGTTGCTGTTTTATTCTGTTATCTGTGTCGTTTGGTTGCTGTTTTATTCTGTTATCTGTGTCGTTTGGTTGCTGTTTTATGAAGTTATCGGTGTCGTTTGGTTGCTGTTTTATTCTGTTTGGTTGCTGTTTTATTCTGTTATCTGTGTCGTTTAGTTGCTGTTTTATGCAGTTATCTGTGTCGTTTGGTTGCTGTTTTATTCTGTTATCGGTGTCGTTTGGTTGCTGTTTTATTCTGTTATCGGTGTCGTTTGGTTGCTGTTTTATTCTGTTATCTGTGTCGTTTGGTTGCTGTTTTATGCAGTTATCTGTGTCGTTTGGTTGCTGTTTTTTTCTGTTATCGGTGTCGTTTGGTTGCTGTTTTATTCTGTTATCGGTGTCGTTTGGTTGCTGTTTTATTCTGTTATCGGTGTCGTTTGGTTGCTGTTTTATTCTGTTATCTGTGTCGTTTGGTTGCTGTTTTATTCTGTTATCTGTGTCGTTTGGTTGCTGTTTTATTCTGTTATCTGTGTCGTTTGGTTGCTGTTTTATGCAGTTATCGGTGTCGTTTGGTTGCTGTTTTATTCTGTTATCTGTGTCGTTTGGTTGCTGTTTTATTCTGTTATCGGTGTCGTTTGGTTGCTGTTTTATTCTGTTATCGGTGTCGTTTGGTTGCTGTTTTATTCTGTTATCTGTGTCGTTTAGTTGCTGTTTTATGCAGTTATCTGTGTCGTTTGGTTGCTGTTTTATTCTGTTATCGGTGTCGTTTGGTTGCTGTTTTATTCTGTTATCGGTGTCGTTTAGTTGCTGTTTTATTCTGTTATCTGTGTCGTTTGGTTGCTGTTTTATTCTGTTATCTGTGTCGTTTGGTTGCTGTTTTATTATGTTATCGGTGTCGTTTGGTTGCTGTTTTATTCTGTTATCTGTGTCGTTTGGTTGCTGTTTTATGCAGTTATCTGTGTCGTTTGGTTGCTGTTTTATTCTGTTATCGGTGTCGTTTGGTTGCTGTTTTATTCTGTTATCGGTGTCGTTTGGTTGCTGTTTTATTCTGTTATCGGTGTCGTTTGGTTGCTGTTTTATTCTGTTATTTGTGTCGTTTAGTTGCTGTTTTATTCTGTTATCAGCTGTGTCGTTTGGTTGCTGTTTTATGCAGTTATCTGTGTCGTTTGGTTGCTGTTTTATTCTGTTATCTGTGTCGTTTGGTTGCTGTGTTATGCTGTTATCTGTGTCGTTTGGTTGCTGTTTTATTCTGTTATCCGTGTCGTTTGGTTGCTGTTTTATGCAGTTATCTGTGTCGTTTGGTTGCTGTTTTATGTAGTTATCTGTGTCTTTTAGTTGCTGTTTTATTCTGTTATCGGTGTCGTTTGGTTGCTGTTTTGTTATGTTATCTGTGTCGTTTGGTTGCTGTTTTATTCTGTTATCTGTGTCGTTTGGTTGCTGTTTTATTCTGTTATCGGTGTCGTTTGGTTGCTGTTTTATGCAGTTATCGGTGTCGTTTGGTTGCTGTTTTATTCTGTTTGGTTGCTGTTTTATTCTGTTATCGGTGTCGTTTGGTTGCTGTTTTATGCAGTTATCGGTGTCGTTTGGTTGCTGTTTTATTCTGTTATCTGTGTCGTTTAGTTGCTGTTTTATGCAGTTATCTGTGTCGTTTGGTTGCTGTTTTATTCTGTTATCGGTGTCGTTTGGTTGCTGTTTTATTCTGTTATCGGTGTCGTTTGGTTGCTGTTTTATTCTGTTATCTGTGTCGTTTGGTTGCTGTTTTATGCAGTTATCTGTGTCGTTTGGTTGCTGTTTTTTTCTGTTATCGGTGTCGTTTGGTTGCTGTTTTATTCTGTTATCGGTGTCGTTTGGTTGCTGTTTTATTCTGTTATCGGTGTCGTTTGGTTGCTGTTTTATTCTGTTATCTGTGTCGTTTGGTTGCTGTTTTATTCTGTTATCTGTGTCGTTTGGTTGCTGTTTTATTCTGTTATCTGTGTCGTTTGGTTGCTGTTTTATGCAGTTATCGGTGTCGTTTGGTTGCTGTTTTATTCTGTTATCTGTGTCGTTTGGTTGCTGTTTTATTCTGTTATCGGTGTCGTTTGGTTGCTGTTTTATTCTGTTATCGGTGTCGTTTGGTTGCTGTTTTATTCTGTTATCTGTGTCGTTTAGTTGCTGTTTTATGCAGTTATCTGTGTCGTTTGGTTGCTGTTTTATTCTGTTATCGGTGTCGTTTGGTTGCTGTTTTATTCTGTTATCGGTGTCGTTTGGTTGCTGTTTTATTCTGTTATCTGTGTCGTTTGGTTGCTGTTTTATTCTGTTATCTGTGTCGTTTGGTTGCTGTTTTATTATGTTATCTGTGTCGTTTGGTTGCTGTTTTATTCTGTTATCGGTGTCGTTTGGTTGCTGTTTTATTCTGTTATCTGTGTCGTTTAGTTGCTGTTTTATGCAGTTATCTGTGTCGTTTGGTTGCTGTTTTATGCAGTTATCGGTGTCGTTTGGTTGCTGTTTTATTCTGTTATCTGTGTCGTTTGGTTGCTGTTTTATGCAGTTATCTGTGTCGTTTGGTTGCTGTTTTATTCTGTTATCTGTGTCGTTTGGTTGCTGTTTTATTCTGTTATCTGTGTCGTTTGGTTGCTGTTTTATTCTGTTATCGGTGTCGTTTAGTTGCTGTTTTATGCAGTTATTTGTGTCGTTGGGTATCTGCCTCCTTGACATGAGAAACGTGTAAGCTATATGATTTTTTTTTCATGCATATTTTTGCAATCATATTATGCATATTAAAATAACAAAAAAAAACTATAACTAAAAAGGGGAAGTATTTCTGATTGAAAGTAAAGGAATAAAAGACAAAATTTGCAAACAGAAG
>NW_027267588.1:0-28390 GCF_963676685.1 Mytilus edulis | reverse complement strand
AATAGTCAGCAATCAACGTAGTTGAAACACCAAACGAGACTACAGTAATGTATCCATCACATCAGAGTCACGACATTCTCCCAAAAACAACAACTGCACCAGTTGTAAACAACGACCAAGAACTAGAAAGTAACATCTTATTTGACTAGGGAGCACAGCCTTCTTCAATTCTATAACTCAGAAATTAACTGATAAATTAGAAATAAATCCTACAGAAAAAGTAAGCATTCATCCGTCTGTGATTTGAAATTTATCCCAGAAGGTTCGCAACTTAGACACTGCAACAATACAGTTACAGACCGACACAGGAGACAAAGTCCATATCGAAACACTCATTGTTCCAGAGATTGCCGTTCCGATTTAAAACAAGATTTCACAGACTACAAGGAACATTCCACATTTAAACTTAAGTACAGAACGTTTCGAAATTGACTTACTCATAGGCACCGACTACTACTGGTAAATTATCGAGGACAGAGTTATAAGAGGATAAGGACCAATCGTTGTACAGTCAAAGTTCGGATGTGTGTTATCAGGGCTAATCAATAGAAACATCAACCATCCGACAACATCTATAGCTCTGGTAAACGTCATTGAAGACAAGAACACAGCGAAAAAGGAAAGTCCACGGCAAAGTTGCTATGGAAACATGACCGTTCAGATGATATACCTTCAGGCACGACCGTTGCCAAAAGAAGACCAGAAGACACATCACAATGGATCGTACTGTGTGGAATAAACTAAATAAGTCGTATATGTACTTTGCGTTGTGTTTACTTTGCGAATAATATTTACAATGGCGAAGCCCATACAAGGTGTAAGAAACGTCACAAACATGTGAACGTAAATACGGGAAACGTAACGTTATAACTTCGAACTATTCTCAACATACTGGGCCCGCAAAGTGTATTTATGTACAAAACAATAGAATATTACTTTAAATGTTCATCAATAAAGAAAAGAAATTTAATTTTACACTTGCAGGAATTGCTGTCTCTTCAAAACACAAAAATAGGAATCTAAATTAAACTTTAAAGAGTCCATGATTTCATTTTTTCTTTTGCACGAATTGATGCCTTCCGCAAGGGCAATATTCTTGTCGGTATTTCTTCGTTGTTTGGTTCTTCCACATATTCATCAGATGGTGTTATTTCGTTTATTTCTTCTTGACGGCGTGATGTGGGATATAATGTACAATACCTTTACTAATATCGGGATCCTTAACCTTCTCAATAAATCCTCGGCGTTCTTGGTCCGTGATTATCTGTCCAGATACCTTAAGCATTTCGGGATCTTGACTTAATTTTCGAATGACGTTTTCAGTTCTTCGTTTTGTAACAAAGAAGTTGGTAGGCAAGGGTTCATGATCTGGTTTCCATGGCAACTTTGCTATGTACTTGTTTTCTCGGAATTCAATTGCTGACTTTTGATTTGTTTCCATATAGTCTACCGTTTCAACATATGTCGTATTGCTATCTACTCCTAACGACTCTAATTCCCAAAATCTTTCTAAATTCAACTCCTCTGGTTTGTGCGATGTCAATATGTTGTACATACCTACATTACTCTGTTGACGATAAGACGTCGGAAATGGACCAGACAACAAATAACCAAGTTTTGACTTTACGGCGGTTGGATCATTTCCTCTTAATATTGTATCCTCTACGAAATCCCAATAGAAATCAGCTCCAATGAGCAAGGAGATTTCAAAAGAAGAGTTGTCTTCTGTAAACGGATGAGCTAAACGTAATCCTTTCAGGTACTTGAATTCTCGTATACCATTACCGATGTAATTGCTTAACGGGCTGGCGATGTTCGGTACTACTAGAACCTCAACTGGAATTTTCGTTCTATTTATCGACTCTACGTATACGCGTGCTCTTGACAAATGACGGACTTTGCTGTCGGTACTTTCAAATGCCGATAAATGTATGGTTTCTGTTCCTAGTATTTCTAAATCTATTTTCGACGCTAACTCCTCGGTTACAAAAGAGCGCTGTGCTCCTTCATCAAACAAAATGTGCGTATCAACATATCGATTTCCCCCAACTGGTGCAACGGCAGTTTTTAGAAGCACGTTCGAACGGAATTTTTCTTCAGACGAATGAAAACTTGCGGCGATCAATGTATTTTTACTATCATCAACTACGGCATTAACTGACATTTGCTGATCATTAGTATATGTATTTCCATGGCAAAGACTTGTGTGCTGCTTTTGATGGCACTGGCGGCAGCGAAATTCCGATTTACAATCTACGGAACGGTGTGATCCTAAGCAGTTAAAACATAACTTCTTTTCTTTGACGATTGATAGGCGTGTATCGTGATCTGTAACATTTGGGCATTTTGCAGGGTCATGTAAATTCTGGCAGAATATGCAAGGCTTTTGTCGAATATTTTGTGTTTGTCTCTCACGGTTATCGAATGTAACTATATTACTCGGCTCACATTTTCTATTAGCGCATGTCAAAAACGATGCGGTCATTGTGGTAGGCTGCATTGAATCCATAAACGACGACGAACGTTGTCCAGCTTCAATTATAGTGATTTCTTTCAAAATTCCACGTCTCAAATCAACCAATTCCCAATTATCGGAACCGTTTTCACGAGCTAAGTGTTGTCGTATTTCTGACGGAAGCTTGTTCAGTATTATCGGAATAAGTAATGCACCATACGATTCTCCGGAGCGGCCTAACGATTCAAGACCTCTTATATATGCCTCTAACTTGTAATAAACACGTAGACTGAGTAGTTTGTTTTGTGGTGCTCTAAGTTCTAGCAAAGCTTGCATATAAACATTTGTAATCTTATGCGATTGTCCGAAACGCTCCTTTAAAAGTTTAATAGCTTCCATGTAATTTGAGTGTGTGAGCGGTAACCCGTCAATAGTTCTTGCAGCATCATTAACAAGCTGGGATTTTAAATAACTAAATGTCTGTACGTCTGTTAGTGTTACATTGTAATGGACGGAAGATTCAAAAGAGTCCCAAAATGTTTGCCATGTCAGAATTTCTCCGTTAAACATGGGTAGTGTAAGTTTCGGCAAATGGTGATTTTGGTTGCTAGGTTGCTGAACGGGATACATTTGTGTTGTGTACGGAACAGAACTGTGTTGATTAATGTTTTCAAAAGTGTGAGAAGGTAATGCGTGATCATGCGGTGGGATATCATTATCAGTACATAATTTGTTTGCGAATGTTTTCCGTAAATGTCGTATTTTGGTGTTCAAAAAGAATTTGTACTCATCTGCATTTAGAATTTCTTCCTCGATGTCCTCCTTTAAAGAATTCATAATATCTTCGTCCAATGCACTAATAATTTTCTGTTTTTGAATTAATGCTTCTAAAAGTTCAGCACTTTCTTCATTGTCCAAGTTTGAATCATCTTCCGTTTTCCGTAAAAGTCTCTTTACTGCACTTTTGTGACCAGCTCTGACTGCTTTTAGCTTGCTGTCCATCTTATCCTGGTCACGACACCATAAATGTGTGGAATAAACTGAATAAGTCGTATATGTACTTTGCGAAAATTTCAAAGAAAGTAACTTGCTACCTAGACGAACGAACACACCCTCAACTGGTAGAGTCAAGAAGCCAAATAGATACAAGAAAGGAACTTACAACGCATAAAGAAAATTACCGCTGAGTGATGCTACAGTAGGCGGCAGAAGAGAAATCCATGAATGGACTATGAGATAAACTTAAGTTGTGATCAGTTAAGGTTAAGGAACTAGATTATTTTATTTGAGATGGACATAAATTTAAATTTCTTTTATCTATATTGTGAACTTACATTTTCTTACAATTTTTCGTTACATACTTCGGAAAATACGCAAGGTACAAACATTATGCTATGGTAACGTTAACGCTATAGTAAGTGATGTTATTGTATTATTCATTACCTATCACTACATTTAAACGTATATAGAAAACACAACGCATTTATTGAGATTCTTCAACAATCTTACATTCGGAATTCCTAAGAATATCTTTACGGTAATTTTCGAACCTTTCGAAGCTCATTTCAAAGGTATTGACCTTGGCTATTCCTTACTTAAATATTTTTCTGGGATCCGGGCCCGTCTGGCCACCACAGAGGTTCAAAGGTGCCCCTTAACGTAATTTTCCGTATTAACCATATGCATACATTCGGTACTTTTCGGCATATACCAACGGTAGAGTTCCGAACCGGACCTAGCTCATTTTCAAGGTATTGACCCAAGCTATTCCCCACTTAAATATTTTTTTGGGATCCGGGCCCGTCTGGCCACCACAGAGGTTCAAAGTTGCCGATTTACGTATTTTCCATATCAACCACACATTCGGTACTCCTCGACATATCCCTACGGCAAAGTTCCGAACCGGACCTAGCTCATTTTAAAGGTATTGACCCAAGCTATTCCCCACTTAAACATTTTTCTGGGATCCGGGCCCGTCTGGCCACCACAGAGGTTCAAAGGTGCCCCTTAACGTAATTTTCCGTATTAACCATATGCATACATTCGGTACTTTTCGGCATATACCAACGGCAAAGTTCCGAACCGGACCTAGCTCATTTTAAAGGTATTAACCCAAGCTATTCCCCACTTAAATATTTATCTGGGATCCGGGCCCGTCTGGCCACAACAGAGGTTCAAAGTTGCCCATTTACGTATTTTCCATATCAACCACACATTCGGTACTCCTCGACATATCCCTACGGCAAAGTTCCGAACCGGACCTAGCTCATTTTAAAGGAATTGACCAAGCTATTCCCCACTTAAATATTTTTCTGGGATCCGGGCCCGTCTGACCACCACAGAGGTTCAAAGGTGCCCCTTAACGTAATTTTCCGTATCAACCATATGCATACATTCGGTACTTTTCGGCATATACCAACGGCAAAGTTCCGAACCGGACCTAGCTCATTTTAAAGATATTGACCCAAGCTATTCCCCACTTAAATATTTTTTTGGGATCCGGGCCCGTCTGGCCACCACAGAGGTTCAAAGTTGCCGATTTACGTATTTTCTATATCAACCACACATTCGGTACTCCTCGACATATCCCTACGGCAAAGTTCCGAACCGGACCTAGCTCATTTTAAAGGTATTGACCCAAGCTATTCCCCACTTAAATATTTTTCTGGAATCCGGGCCCGTCTGGCCACCACAGAGGTTCAAATGTGGCCCTTAACGTAAATTTCCGTATTAACCATATGCATACATTCGGTACTTTTCGGCATATACCAACGGCAAAGTTCCGAACCGGACCTAGCTCATTTTAAAGGTATTAACCCAAGCTATTCCCCACTTAAATATTTTTCTGGGATCCGGGCCCGTCTGGCCACCACAGAGGTTCAAAGTTGCCCATTTACGTATTTTCCATATCAACCACACATTCGGTACTCCTCGACATATCCCTACGGCAAAGTTCCGAACCGGACCTAGCTCATTTTGAAGGTATTGACCCAAGCTATTCCCCACTTAAATATTTTTCTGGGATCCGGGCCCGTCTGGCCACCACAGAGGTTCAAAGGTGCCCCTTAACGTAATTTTCCGTATTAACCATATGCATACATTCGGTACTTTTCGGCATATACCAACGGCAAAGTTCCGAACCGGACCTAGCTCATTTTAAAGGTATTAACCCAAGCTATTCCCCACTTAAATATTTTTCTGGGATCCGGGCCCGTCTGGCCACCACAGAGGTTCAAAGTTGCCCATTTACGTATTTTCCATATCAACCACACATTCGGTACTCCTCGACATATCCCTACGGCAAAGTACCGAACCGGACCTAGCTCATTTTAAAGGAATTGACCCAAGCTATTCCCCACTTAAATATTTTTCTGGGATCCGGGCCCGTCTGACCACCACAGAGGT
Organism: Mytilus edulis; assembly: GCF_963676685.1. Taxonomy (NCBI): domain Eukaryota; kingdom Metazoa; phylum Mollusca; class Bivalvia; order Mytilida; family Mytilidae; genus Mytilus; species Mytilus edulis. Next base: position 22,530 of record NW_027267588.1, on the reverse strand, counting down.
TCAAAGGTGCCCCTTAACGTAATTTTCCGTATTAACCATATGCATGCATTCGGTACTTTTCGGCATATACCAACGGCAAAGTTCCGAACCGGACCTAGCTCATTTTAAAGGTATTGACCCAAGCTATTCCCCACTTAAACATTTTTCTGGGATCCGGGCCCGTCTGGCCACCACAGAGGTTCAAAGGTGCCCCTTAACGTAATTTTCCGTATTAACCATATGCATACATTCGGTACTTTTCGGCATATACCAACGGCAAAGTTCCGAACCGGACCTAGCTCATTTTAAAGGTATTAACCCAAGCTATTCCCCACTTAAATATTTTTTTGGGATCCGGGCCCGTCTGGCCACCACAGAGGTTCAAAGTTGCCGATTTACGTATTTTCCATATCAACCACACATTCGGTACTCCTCGACATATCCCTACGGCAAAGTACCGAACCGGACCTAGCTCATTTTAAAGGAATTGACCCAAGCTATTCCCCACTTAAATATTTTTCTGGGATCCGGGCCCGTCTGACCACCACAGAGGTTCAAAGGTGCCCCTTAACGTAATTTTCCGTATTAACCATATGCATGCATTCGGTACTTTTCGGCATATACCAACGGCAAAGTTCCGAACCGGACCTAGCTCATTTTAAAGGTATTGACCCAAGCTATTCCCCACTTAAACATTTTTCTGGGATCCGGGCCCGTCTGGCCACCACAGAGGTTCAAAGGTGCCCCTTAACGTAATTTTCCGTATTAACCATATGCATACATTCGGTACTTTTCGGCATATACCAACGGCAAAGTTCCGAACCGGACCTAGCTCATTTTAAAGGTATTAACCCAAGCTATTCCCCACTTAAATATTTATCTGGGATCCGGGCCCGTCTGGCCACCACAGAGGTTCAAAGTTGCCCATTTACGTATTTTCCATATCAACCACACATTCGGTACTCCTCGACATATCCCTACGGCAAAGTTCCGAACCGGACCTAGCTCATTTTAAAGGAATTGACCCAAGCTTTTCCCCACTTAAATATTTTTCTCGGATCCGGGCCCGTCTGGCCACCACAGAGGTTCAAAGTTGCCGATTTACGTATTTTCCATATCAACCACACATTCGGTACTCCTCGACATATCCCTACGGCAAAGTTCCGAACCGGACCTAGCTCATTTTAAAGGTATTGACCCAAGCTATTCCCCACTTAAATATTTTTCTGGGATCCGGGCCCGTCTGGCCACCACAGAGGTTCAAAGTTGCCGATTTACGTATTTTCCATATCAACCACACATTCGGTACTCCTCGACATATCCCTACGGCAAAGTTCCGAACCGGACCTAGCTCATTTTAAAGGTATTGACCCAAGCTATTCCCCACTTAAATATTTTTCTGGGATCCGGGCCCGTCTGGCCACCACAGAGGTTCAAAGGTGCCCCTTAACGTAATTTTCCGTATCAACCATATGCATACATTCGGTACTTTTCGGCATATACCAACGGCAAAGTTCCGAACCGGACCTAGCTCATTTTAAAGGTATTAACCCAAGCTATTCCCCACTTAAATATTTTTCTGGGATCCGGGCCCGTCTGGCCACCACAGAGGTTCAAAGTTGCCGATTTACGTATTTTCCATATCAACCACACATTCGGTACTCCTCGACATATCCCTACGGCAAAGTTCCGAACCGGACCTAGCTCATTTTAAAGGTATTGACCCAAGCTATTCCCCACTTAAATATTTTTCTGGGATCAGGGCCCGTCTGGCCACCACAGAGGTTCAAAGGTGCCCCTTAACGTAATTTTCCGTATTAACCATATGCATACATTCGGTACTTTTCGGCATATACCAACGGCAAAGTTCCGAACCGGACCTAGCTGTTTTTAAAGGTATTAACCCAAGCTATTCCCCACTTAAATATTTTTTTGGGATCCGGGCCCGTCTGGCCACCACAGAGGTTCAAAGTTGCCGATTTACGTATTTTCCATATCAACCACACATTCGGTACTCCTCGACATATCCCTACGGCAAAGTTCCGAACCGCACCTAGCTCATTATAAAGGTATTGACCCAAGCTATTCCCCACTTAAATATTTTTCTGGGATCCGGGCCCGTCTGGCCACCACAGAGGTTCAAAGGTGCCCCTTAACGTAATTTTCCGTATCAACCATATGCATACATTCGGTACTTTTCGGCATATACCAACGGCAAAGTTCCGAACCGGACCTAGCTCATTTTAAAGGTATTAACCCAAGCTATTCCCCACTTAAATATTTTTCTGGGATCCGGGCCCGTCTGGCCACCACAGAGGTTCAAAGTTGCCGATTTACGTATTTTCCATATCAACCACACATTCGGTACTCCTCGACATATCCCTACGGCAAAGTTCCGAACCGGACCTAGCTCATTTTAAAGGTATTGACCCAAGCTATTCCCCACTTAAATATTTTTCTGGGATCCGGGCCCGTCTGGCCACCACAGAGGTTCAAAGGTGCCCCTTAACGTAATTTTCCGTATTAACCATATGCATACATTCGGTACTTTTCGGCATATACCAACGGCAAAGTTCCGAACCGGACCTAGCTGCTTTTAAAGGTATTAACCCAAGCTATTCCCCACTTAAATATTTTTTTGGGATCCGGGCCCGTCTGGCCACCACAGAGGTTCAAAGTTGCCGATTTACGTATTTTCCATATCAACCACACATTCGGTACTTCTCGACATATCCCTACGGCAAAGTTCCGAACCGGACCTAGCTTATTTTAAAGGTATTGACCCAAGCTATTCCCCACTTAAATATTTTTCTGGGATCCGGGCCCGTCTGGCCACCACAGAGGTTCAAATGTGCCCCTTAACGTAATTTTCCGTATTAACCATATGCATACATTCGGTACTTTTCGGCATATACCAACGGCAAAGTTCCGAAACGGACCTAGCTCATTTTAAAGGTATTAACCCAAGCTATTCCCCACTTAAATATTTTTCTGGGATCCGGGCCCGTCTGGCCACCACAGAGGTTCAAAGTTGCCGATTTACGTATTTTCCATATCAACCACACATTCGGTACTCCTCGACATATCCCTACGGCAAAGTTCCGAACCGGACCTAGCTGTTTTTAAAGGTATTGACCCAAGCTATTCCCCACTTAAATATTTTTCTGGGATCCGGGCCCGTCTGGCCACCACAGAGGTTCAAAGGTGCCCCTTAACGTAATTTTCCGTATTAACCATATGCATGCATTCGGTACTTTTCGGCATATACCAACGGCAAAGTTCCGAACCGGACCTAGCTCATTTTAAAGGTATTAACCCAAGCTATTCCCCACTTAAATATTTTTCTGGGATCCGGGCCCGTCTGGCCACCACAGAGGTTCAAAGTTGCCGATTTACGTATTTTCCATATCAACCACACATTCGGTACTCCTCGACATATCCCTACGGCAAAGTTCCGAACCGGACCTAGCTCATTTTAAAGGTATTGACCCAAGCTATTCCCCACTTAAATATTTTTCTGGGATCCGGGCCCGTCTGGCCACCACAGAGGTTCAAAGGTGCCCCTTAACGTAATTTTCCGTATTAACCATATGCATACATTCGGTACTTTTCGGCATATACCAACGGCAAAGTTCCGAACCGGACCTAGCTGTTTTTAAAGGTATTAACCCAAGCTATTCCCCACTTAAATATTTTTTTGGGATCCGGGCCCGTCTGGCCACCACAGAGGTTCAAAGTTGCCGATTTACGTATTTTCCATATCAACCACACATTCGGTACTCCTCGACATATCCCTACGGCAAAGTTCCGAACCGGACCTAGCTCATTTTAAAGGTATTGACCCAAGTTATTCCCCACTTAAATATTTTTCTGGGATCCGGGCCCGTCTGGCCACCACAGAGGTTCAAATGTGCCCCTTAACGTAATTTTCCGTATTAACCATATGCATACATTCGGTACTTTTCGGCATATACCAACGGCAAAGTTCCGAACCGGACCTAGCTCATTTTAAAGGTATTACCCCAGGTATTCCCCACTTAAATATTTTTCTGGGATCCGGGCCCGTCTGGCCACCACAGAGGTTCAAAGTTGCCGATTTACGTATTTTCCATATCAACCACACATTCGGTACTCCTCGACATATCCCTACGGCAAAGTTCCGAACCGGACCTAGCTCATTTTAAAGGTATTGACCCAAGCTATTCCCCACTTAAATATTTTTCTGGGATCCGGGCCCGTCTGGCCACCACAGAGGTTCAAAGGTGCCCCTTAACGTAATTTTCCGTATTAACCATATGCATACATTCGGTACTTTTCGGCATATACCATCGGCAAAGTTCCGAACCGGACCTAGCTGTTTTTAAAGGTATTAACCCAAGCTATTCCCCACTTAAATATTTTTTTGGGATCCGGGCCCGTCTGGCCACCACAGAGGTTCAAAGTTGCCGATTTACGTATTTTCCATATCAACCACACATTCGGTACTCCTCGACATATCCCTACGGCAAAGTTCCGAACCGGACCTAGCTCATTTTAAAGGTATTGACCCAAGCTATTCCCCACTTAAATATTTTTCTGGGATCCGGGCCCGTCTGGCCACCACAGAGGTTCAAAGGTGCCCCTTAACGTAATTTTCCGTATCAACCATATGCATACATTCGGTACTTTTTGGCATATACCAACGGCAAAGTTCCGAACCGGACCTAGCTCATTTTAAAGGTATTAACCCAAGCTATTCCCCACTTAAATATTTTTCTGGGATCCGGGCCCGTCTGGCCACCACAGAGGTTCAAAGTTGCCGATTTACGTATTTTCCATATCAACCACACATTCGGTACTCCTCGACATATCCCTACGGCAAAGTTCCGAACCGGACCTAGCTCATTTTAAAGGTATTGACCCAAGCTATTCCCCACTTAAATATTTTTCTGGGATCCGGGCCCGTCTGGCCACCACAGAGGTTCAAAGTTGCCGATTTACGTATTTTCCATATCAACCACACATTCGGTACTCCTCGACATATCCCTACGGCAAAGTTCCGAACCGGACCTAGCTCATTTTAAAGGTATTGACCCAAGCTATTCCCCACTTAAATATTTTTCTGGGATCCGGGCCCGTCTGGCCACCACAGAGGTTCAAAGGTGCCCCTTAACGTAATTTTCCGTATTAACCATATGCATACATTCGGTACTTTTCGGCATATACCATCGGCAAAGTTCCGAACCGGACCTAGCTGTTTTTAAAGGTATTAACCCAAGCTATTCCCCACTTAAATATTTTTTTGGGATCCGGGCCCGTCTGGCCACCACAGAGGTTCAAAGTTGCCGATTTACGTATTTTCCATATCAACCACACATTCGGTACTCCTCGACATATCCCTACGGCAAAGTTCCGAACCGGACCTAGCTCATTTTAAAGGTATTGACCCAAGCTATTCCCCACTTAAATATTTTTCTGGGATCCGGGCCCGTCTGGCCACCACAGAGGTTCAAAGGTGCCCCTTAACGTAATTTTCCGTATCAACCATATGCATACATTCGGTACTTTTCGGCATATACCAACGGCAAAGTTCCGAACCGGACCTAGCTCATTTTAAAGGTATTAACCCAAGCTATTCCCCACTTAAATATTTTTCTGGGATCCGGGCCCGTCTGGCCACCACAGAGGTTCAAAGTTGCCGATTTACGTATTTTCCATATCAACCACACATTCGGTACTCCTCGACATATCCCTACGGCAAAGTTCCGAACCGGACCTAGCTCATTTTAAAGGTATTGACCCAAGCTATTCCCCACTTAAATATTTTTCTGGGATCCGGGCCCGTCTGGCCACCACAGAGGTTCAAAGGTGCCCCTTAACGTAATTTTCCGTATTAACCATATGCATACATTCGGTACTTTTCGGCATATACCAACGGCAAAGTTCCGAACCGGACCTAGCTGTTTTTAAAGGTATTAACCCAAGCTATTCCCCACTTAAATATTTTTTTTTGGGATCCGGGCCCGTCTGGCCACCACAGAGGTTCAAAGTTGCCGATTTACGTATTTTCCATATCAACCACACATTCGGTACTCCTCGACATATCCCTACGGCAAAGTTCCGAACCGGACCTAGCTCATTTTAAAGGTATTGACCCAAGCTATTCCCCACTTAAATATTTTTCTGGGATCCGGGCCCGTCTGGCCACCACAGAGGTTCAAAGGTGCCCCTTAACGTAATTTTCCGTATTAACCATATGCATACATTCGGTACTTTTCGGCATATACCAACGGCAAAGTTCCGAACCGGACCTAGCTGTTTTTAAAGGTATTAACCCAAGCTATTCCCCACTTAAATATTTTTTTGGGATCCGGGCCCGTCTGGCCACCACAGAGGTTCAAAGTTGCCGATTTACGTATTTTCCATATCAACCACACATTCGGTACTCCTCGACATATCCCTACGGCAAAGTTCCGAACCGGACCTAGCTCATTTTAAAGGTATTGACCCAAGTTATTCCCCACTTAAATATTTTTCTGGGATCCGGGCCCGTCTGGCCACCACAGAGGTTCAAATGTGCCCCTTAACGTAATTTTCCGTATTAACCATATGCATACATTCGGTACTTTTCGGCATATACCAACGGCAAAGTTCCGAACCGGACCTAGCTCATTTTAAAGGTATTACCCCAGGTATTCCCCACTTAAATATTTTTCTGGGATCCGGGCCCGTCTGGCCACCACAGAGGTTCAAAGTTGCCGATTTACGTATTTTCCATATCAACCACACATTCGGTACTCCTCGACATATCCCTACGGCAAAGTTCCGAACCGGACCTAGCTCATTTTAAAGGTATTGACCCAAGCTATTCCCCACTTAAATATTTTTCTGGGATCCGGGCCCGTCTGGCCACCACAGAGGTTCAAAGGTGCCCCTTAACGTAATTTTCCGTATTAACCATATGCATACATTCGGTACTTTTCGGCATATACCATCGGCAAAGTTCCGAACCGGACCTAGCTGTTTTTAAAGGTATTAACCCAAGCTATTCCCCACTTAAATATTTTTTTGGGATCCGGGCCCGTCTGGCCACCACAGAGGTTCAAAGTTGCCGATTTACGTATTTTCCATATCAACCACACATTCGGTACTCCTCGACATATCCCTACGGCAAAGTTCCGAACCGGACCTAGCTCATTTTAAAGGTATTGACCCAAGCTATTCCCCACTTAAATATTTTTCTGGGATCCGGGCCCGTCTGGCCACCACAGAGGTTCAAAGGTGCCCCTTAACGTAATTTTCCGTATCAACCATATGCATACATTCGGTACTTTTTGGCATATACCAACGGCAAAGTTCCGAACCGGACCTAGCTCATTTTAAAGGTATTAACCCAAGCTATTCCCCACTTAAATATTTTTCTGGGATCCGGGCCCGTCTGGCCACCACAGAGGTTCAAAGTTGCCGATTTACGTATTTTCCATATCAACCACACATTCGGTACTCCTCGACATATCCCTACGGCAAAGTTCCGAACCGGACCTAGCTCATTTTAAAGGTATTGACCCAAGCTATTCCCCACTTAAATATTTTTCTGGGATCCGGGCCCGTCTGGCCACCACAGAGGTTCAAAGTTGCCGATTTACGTATTTTCCATATCAACCACACATTCGGTACTCCTCGACATATCCCTACGGCAAAGTTCCGAACCGGACCTAGCTCATTTTAAAGGTATTGACCCAAGCTATTCCCCACTTAAATATTTTTCTGGGATCCGGGCCCGTCTGGCCACCACAGAGGTTCAAAGGTGCCCCTTAACGTAATTTTCCGTATTAACCATATGCATACATTCGGTACTTTTCGGCATATACCATCGGCAAAGTTCCGAACCGGACCTAGCTGTTTTTAAAGGTATTAACCCAAGCTATTCCCCACTTAAATATTTTTTTGGGATCCGGGCCCGTCTGGCCACCACAGAGGTTCAAAGTTGCCGATTTACGTATTTTCCATATCAACCACACATTCGGTACTCCTCGACATATCCCTACGGCAAAGTTCCGAACCGGACCTAGCTCATTTTAAAGGTATTGACCCAAGCTATTCCCCACTTAAATATTTTTCTGGGATCCGGGCCCGTCTGGCCACCACAGAGGTTCAAAGGTGCCCCTTAACGTAATTTTCCGTATCAACCATATGCATACATTCGGTACTTTTCGGCATATACCAACGGCAAAGTTCCGAACCGGACCTAGCTCATTTTAAAGGTATTAACCCAAGCTATTCCCCACTTAAATATTTTTCTGGGATCCGGGCCCGTCTGGCCACCACAGAGGTTCAAAGTTGCCGATTTACGTATTTTCCATATCAACCACACATTCGGTACTCCTCGACATATCCCTACGGCAAAGTTCCGAACCGGACCTAGCTCATTTTAAAGGTATTGACCCAAGTTATTCCCCACTTAAATATTTTTCTGGGATCCGGGCCCGTCTGGCCACCACAGAGGTTCAAATGTGCCCCTTAACGTAATTTTCCGTATTAACCATATGCATACATTCGGTACTTTTCGGCATATACCAACGGCAAAGTTCCGAACCGGACCTAGCTCATTTTAAAGGTATTACCCCAGGTATTCCCCACTTAAATATTTTTCTGGGATCCGGGCCCGTCTGGCCACCACAGAGGTTCAAAGTTGCCGATTTACGTATTTTCCATATCAACCACACATTCGGTACTCCTCGACATATCCCTACGGCAAAGTTCCGAACCGGACCTAGCTCATTTTAAAGGTATTGACCCAAGCTATTCCCCACTTAAATATTTTTCTGGGATCCGGGCCCGTCTGGCCACCACAGAGGTTCAAAGGTGCCCCTTAACGTAATTTTCCGTATTAACCATATGCATACATTCGGTACTTTTCGGCATATACCATCGGCAAAGTTCCGAACCGGACCTAGCTGTTTTTAAAGGTATTAACCCAAGCTATTCCCCACTTAAATATTTTTTTGGGATCCGGGCCCGTCTGGCCACCACAGAGGTTCAAAGTTGCCGATTTACGTATTTTCCATATCAACCACACATTCGGTACTCCTCGACATATCCCTACGGCAAAGTTCCGAACCGGACCTAGCTCATTTTAAAGGTATTGACCCAAGCTATTCCCCACTTAAATATTTTTCTGGGATCCGGGCCCGTCTGGCCACCACAGAGGTTCAAAAGTGCCCCTTAACGTAATTTTCCGTATCAACCATATGCATACATTCGGTACTTTTTGGCATATACCAACGGCAAAGTTCCGAACCGGACCTAGCTCATTTTAAAGGTATTAACCCAAGCTATTCCCCACTTAAATATTTTTCTGGGATCCGGGCCCGTCTGGCCACCACAGAGGTTCAAAGTTGCCGATTTACGTATTTTCCATATCAACCACACATTCGGTACTCCTCGACATATCCCTACGGCAAAGTTCCGAACCGGACCTAGCTCATTTTAAAGGTATTGACCCAAGCTATTCCCCACTTAAATATTTTTCTGGGATCCGGGCCCGTCTGGCCACCACAGAGGTTCAAAGTTGCCGATTTACGTATTTTCCATATCAACCACACATTCGGTACTCCTCGACATATCCCTACGGCAAAGTTCCGAACCGGACCTAGCTCATTTTAAAGGTATTGACCCAAGCTATTCCCCACTTAAATATTTTTCTGGGATCCGGGCCCGTCTGGCCACCACAGAGGTTCAAAGGTGCCCCTTAACGTAATTTTCCGTATTAACCATATGCATACATTCGGTACTTTTCGGCATATACCATCGGCAAAGTTCCGAACCGGACCTAGCTGTTTTTAAAGGTATTAACCCAAGCTATTCCCCACTTAAATATTTTTTTGGGATCCGGGCCCGTCTGGCCACCACAGAGGTTCAAAGTTGCCGATTTACGTATTTTCCATATCAACCACACATTCGGTACTCCTCGACATATCCCTACGGCAAAGTTCCGAACCGGACCTAGCTCATTTTAAAGGTATTGACCCAAGCTATTCCCCACTTAAATATTTTTCTGGGATCCGGGCCCGTCTGGCCACCACAGAGGTTCAAAGGTGCCCCTTAACGTAATTTTCCGTATCAACCATATGCATACATTCGGTACTTTTCGGCATATACCAACGGCAAAGTTCCGAACCGGACCTAGCTCATTTTAAAGGTATTAACCCAAGCTATTCCCCACTTAAATATTTTTCTGGGATCCGGGCCCGTCTGGCCACCACAGAGGTTCAAAGTTGCCGATTTACGTATTTTCCATATCAACCACACATTCGGTACTCCTCGACATATCCCTACGGCAAAGTTCCGAACCGGACCTAGCTCATTTTAAAGGTATTGACCCAAGCTATTCCCCACTTAAATATTTTTCTGGGATCCGGGCCCGTCTGGCCACCACAGAGGTTCAAAGGTGCCCCTTAACGTAATTTTCCGTATTAACCATATGCATACATTCGGTACTTTTCGGCATATACCAACGGCAAAGTTCCGAACCGGACCTAGCTGTTTTTAAAGGTATTAACCCAAGCTATTCCCCACTTAAATATTTTTTTTTGGGATCCGGGCCCGTCTGGCCACCACAGAGGTTCAAAGTTGCCGATTTACGTATTTTCCATATCAACCACACATTCGGTACTCCTCGACATATCCCTACGGCAAAGTTCCGAACCGGACCTAGCTCATTTTAAAGGTATTGACCCAAGCTATTCCCCACTTAAATATTTTTCTGGGATCCGGGCCCGTCTGGCCACCACAGAGGTTCAAATGTGCCCCTTAACGTAATTTTCCGTATTAACCATATGCATACATTCGGTACTTTTCGGCATATACCAACGTCAAAGTTCCGAACCGGACATAGCTCATTTTAAAGGTATTAACCCAAGCTATTCCCCACTTAAATATTTTTCTGGGATCCGGGCCCGTCTGGCCACCACAGAGGTTCAAAGTTGCCCATTTACGTATTTTCCATATCAACCACACATTCGGTACTCCTCGACATATCCCTACGGCAAAGTACCGAACCGGACCTAGCTCATTTTAAAGGAATTGACCCAAGCTATTCCCCACTTAAATATTTTTCTGGGATCCGGGCCCGTCTGACCACCACAGAGGTTCAAAGGTGCCCCTTAACGTAATTTTCCGTATTAACCATATGCATGCATTCGGTACTTTTCGGCATATACCAACGGCAAAGTTCCGAACCGGACCTAGCTCATTTTAAAGGTATTGACCCAAGCTATTCCCCACTTAAACATTTTTCTGGGATCCGGGCCCGTCTGGCCACCACAGAGGTTCAAAGGTGCCCCTAAACGTAATTTTCCGTATTAACCATATGCATACATTCGGTACTTTTCGGCATATACCAACAGCAAAGTTCCGAACCGGACCTAGCTGTTTTTAAAGGTATTAACCCAAGCTATTCCCCACTTAAATATTTTTTTGGGATCCGGGCCCGTCTGGCCACCACAGAGGTTCAAAGTTGCCGATTTACGTATTTTCCATATCAACCACACATTCGGTACTCCTCGACATATCCCTACGGCAAAGTTCCGAACCGGACCTAGCTCATTTTAAAGGTATTGACCCAAGCTATTCCCCACTTAAATATTTTTCTGGGATCCGGGCCCGTCTGGCCACCACAGAGGTTCAAAGGTGCCCCTTAACGTAATTTTCCGTATTAACCATATGCATACATTCGGTACTTTTCGGCATATACCAACGGCAAAGTTCCGAACCGGACCTAGCTGTTTTTAAAGGTATTAACCCAAGCTATTCCCCACTTAAATATTTTTTTTTGGGATCCGGGCCCGTCTGGCCACCACAGAGGTTCAAAGTTGCCGATTTACGTATTTTCCATATCAACCACACATTCGGTACTCCTCGACATATCCCTACGGCAAAGTTCCGAACCGGACCTAGCTCATTTTAAAGGTATTGACCCAAGCTATTCCCCACTTAAATATTTTTCTGGGATCCGGGCCCGTCTGGCCACCACAGAGGTTCAAATGTGCCCCTTAACGTAATTTTCCGTATTAACCATATGCATACATTCGGTACTTTTCGGCATATACCAACGTCAAAGTTCCGAACCGGACATAGCTCATTTTAAAGGTATTAACCCAAGCTATTCCCCACTTAAATATTTTTCTGGGATCCGGGCCCGTCTGGCCACCACAGAGGTTCAAAGTTGCCCATTTACGTATTTTCCATATCAACCACACATTCGGTACTCCTCGACATATCCCTACGGCAAAGTACCGAACCGGACCTAGCTCATTTTAAAGGAATTGACCCAAGCTATTCCCCACTTAAATATTTTTCTGGGATCCGGGCCCGTCTGACCACCACAGAGGTTCAAAGGTGCCCCTTAACGTAATTTTCCGTATTAACCATATGCATGCATTCGGTACTTTTCGGCATATACCAACGGCAAAGTTCCGAACCGGACCTAGCTCATTTTAAAGGTATTGACCCAAGCTATTCCCCACTTAAACATTTTTCTGGGATCCGGGCCCGTCTGGCCACCACAGAGGTTCAAAGGTGCCCCTAAACGTAATTTTCCGTATTAACCATATGCATACATTCGGTACTTTTCGGCATATACCAACAGCAAAGTTCCGAACCGGACCTAGCTGTTTTTAAAGGTATTAACCCAAGCTATTCCCCACTTAAATATTTTTTTGGGATCCGGGCCCGTCTGGCCACCACAGAGGTTCAAAGTTGCCGATTTACGTATTTTCCATATCAACCACACATTCGGTACTCCTCGACATATCCCTACGGCAAAGTTCCGAACCGGACCTAGCTCATTTTAAAGGTATTGACCCAAGCTATTCCCCACTTAAATATTTTTCTGGGATCCGGGCCCGTCTGGCCACCACAGAGGTTCAAAGGTGCCCCTTAACGTAATTTTCCGTATTAACCATATGCATACATTCGGTACTTTTCGGCATATACCAACGGCAAAGTTCCGAACCGGACCTAGCTGTTTTTAAAGGTATTAACCCAAGCTATTCCCCACTTAAATATTTTTTTTTGGGATCCGGGCCCGTCTGGCCACCACAGAGGTTCAAAGTTGCCGAATTACGTATTTTCCATATCAACCACACATTCGGTACTCCTCGACATATCCCTACGGCAAAGTTCCGAACCGGACCTAGCTCATTTTAAAGGTATTGACCCAAGCTATTCCCCACTTAAATATTTTTCTGGGATCCGGGCCCGTCTGGCCACCACAGAGGTTCAAATGTGCCCCTTAACGTAATTTTCCGTATTAACCATATGCATACATTCGGTACTTTTCGGCATATACCAACGTCAAAGTTCCGAACCGGACATAGCTCATTTTAAAGGTATTAACCCAAGCTATTCCCCACTTAAATATTTTTCTGGGATCCGGGCCCGTCTGGCCACCACAGAGGTTCAAAGTTGCCCATTTACGTATTTTCCATATCAACCACACATTCGGTACTCCTCGACATATCCCTACGGCAAAGTACCGAACCGGACCTAGCTCATTTTAAAGGAATTGACCCAAGCTATTCCCCACTTAAATATTTTTCTGGGATCCGGGCCCGTCTGACCACCACAGAGGTTCAAAGGTGCCCCTTAACGTAATTTTCCGTATTAACCATATGCATGCATTCGGTACTTTTCGGCATATACCAACGGCAAAGTTCCGAACCGGACCTAGCTCATTTTAAAGGTATTGACCCAAGCTATTCCCCACTTAAACATTTTTCTGGGATCCGGGCCCGTCTGGCCACCACAGAGGTTCAAAGGTGCCCCCTAAACGTAATTTTCCGTATTAACCATATGCATACATTCGGTACTTTTCGGCATATACCAACAGCAAAGTTCCGAACCGGACCTAGCTGTTTTTAAAGGTATTAACCCAAGCTATTCCCCACTTAAATATTTTTTTGGGATCCGGGCCCGTCTGGCCACCACAGAGGTTCAAAGTTGCCGATTTACGTATTTTCCATATCAACCACACATTCGGTACTCCTCGACATATCCCTACGGCAAAGTTCCGAACCGGACCTAGCTCATTTTAAAGGTATTGACCCAAGCTATTCCCCACTTAAATATTTTTCTGGGATCCGGGCCCGTCTGGCCACCACAGAGGTTCAAAGGTGCCCCTTAACGTAATTTTCCGTATTAACCATATGCATACATTCGGTACTTTTCGGCATATACCAACGGCAAAGTTCCGATCCGGACCTAGCTCATTTTAAAGGTATTAACCCAAGCTATTCCCCACTTAAATATTTTCCTGGGATCCGGGCCCGTCTGGCCACCACAGAGGTTCAAAGTCGTCTTAGGGTGGTCACCGTCATTTAAGCAGTCTCTGGTAGGTGTTCACTATTAATTTCTTTTCTTTTTGGGCTTTCATAAGTTTTTCTATGTATATTTCTATATGTTTCTGGAGTAATTGGATTTTGTTTCATATTTTATATGTTGAATTACATCTTTGGTGAATCCTCTGTTATGTTTTATTGATAAAAATCTATATAACATAAGGACAAATATACAACTTGTATCAGGGTTTATATTCGAGGACAACGATAATTTATGACAGCTTGAAGGGGTCATAGAATGGTATCTTTTCCCTCAGGCTTTATAGTGATTTTCAACTAAATTTAAATATTGAACCGACGGCTAGCAGTCGGTTGGATATTGAATATCAATTATCGAATGTCAAATAAAGGACAGACCGCTTACATACATATTTAAAACGGAATGAAATGCTTTAGAAATTAGCAGAAACCGTGAAATTGTCGATTTCCGCTGTTAGATTGCATTTAACTAAGATTTAGCGATTTTTGGAACGTTTGAGCCTCACGCAGTTTTTTGGTTTTTAGACATATCGTCAAAATTGGCTGCTGGAAAAAAGTGGCTGCTATCTTGATTGGCCGATAAAAGTGGCTGCCAGCTTGAGTCTGGTGCCCCAGGTCCGTCCGAGGTATGAAAACTACTCGTAAACAGATATTACATTTGGTTAATGAGGATAATGTTGTTATGTGATAACGAGCCATCCTGACTCCCAGAATAAAAAATGTAAAACAATTCCAATAATAACCCTCCCCCCCATAATACTAAACATGTTCTCTTGTCGATTATAAATCTGAAATAAAACCGGCAAAATAGCAAAACTCTATATAATATTAATCGCTATTTTGCCGAAGCCTTTATATTAAGACAAATATTTTTTAAAACTTATAAATCAATTCTAGCCGTAGAATTTATAAATCAATTTTAGCCGTAGAATTTATAAATTAATTCTGGCTGCAGAATTTATAAATCAATTCTAGCCGTAGAATTTGAAATCAATTCTAACCGTAGAACTGTTCTAGAAGTAGAGCTAGCTCGTTCTGTCTAAAACTGTTCTAGGGTAGAACTGTCAAGATCAGTTCTAGGTAGAACTGACCAAATCAGTTCTAGCTAGAACAGTTATAACCTAGAACTGACTAAAAGGTGTCAGGCTGACAGTTCTACAAAATGTTCTAGAACAGTTATGACCCTCCTTCTTCTCTCTTTGTTACTTTTGAAAGTATGCTACCCTCACAAGGAGAGCTCATTTTTGATACATGTGTTGTATAAATAATTTATGTTCGTTTGAGTCTGGCGAATTAGAACATAGATATATAGTACGGAAGCACAATGTATTTGTTTTGGTAAAACACGTGTGTTTGTTTACATCAACACGTGTGTTTAGAATACCTGTAATGTTTACAATGTATTCCATTGGACAATATTTGTCGCATTGCGACTTTAAAACAGGTAATTCTAGGTATCGTATGATTTTGGCTAGTTTTTCTCGTGCTTGTTGTATGATATAAATTAAATGTAATTTATAATGTTACTATTCGAAGTTCTGCCTTACGCTGGTTAGCATACGTCGTACTACTGCTTGCGCCTGTTTTATCCACCCCCCCCCCCCCCCCGGCCCAACCCCAACTACTACCAAGACCATCTATTGTTTTCATGTTGAAAGATTTATTTAACTTGTATTTCTTGTTTGTAGATTGGTGTATATTTGTATTTATTAATGGATGGGTGATTGTGATCGAGTCAATATGACTGTTTTTAGTGTCTAAGTAATGAGAATGAGCCGAAGTGTGCTTAAATGAACTTTGAAACGAACTGTTTAGATTTATTATACATTGGTTAATAAAAAGTATGCTACCCTCACAAGAAGAGCTCATTTCTGGTACATGTGTTGAGTTTTATTGTATAAATAATTTATGTTCGTTTGAGTCTGGCGAATTAGAACATATAACTACTCTCAATTAGTAAGATGCATGTACCTTGACAAATGTATGATCTTTAGATAGTATACTTTTTGTTATTAGTACCCAGTCTATTATGTCATTTATTGTATTTAATTTGTAATTCGTTCTCGTGTATGTAACCATTCAGGGTTTCACTTTTTGCAATAAAGTGTTATATAATATAACGAATCAAAAATTCAATGCATAGTATAATAATAGCGGTTTTCCTTTTGATTTTATTTTAACATGTAAACAAATTATTATATGAGCTTTTGAAAATTTGTAACCAAAATTAGATAAGAAAAAATTCAAAACCAAAATCAAACTTAAAATTGAAAAATGGGCTAATTATTGTATACGAGGCACAAAACAGTTCAATGGCTAAAGATGTCGTTCGATTCAAAATGTTAAAAGTATTTTTCAATCGGTCAGTGTTATTGTGAAAATATGGCAGGTAATTAAAGTTCGTGATTTGAAGCCGAAGTTTAACGATTGTCACCTGTTTGTCAACAATCAACAAAAAAATCAACAAAAAAGCATGGAAATTGAGCATGACTTTGTGTTTAACATGTAAATTTAGATAATAGTTTATTTTAAGGACATACATGCGTATTGCGATCACCGGATTTTTACGAGATGCGTCACACTGAGGTCACTTTTCATACGGAAAATATGTCGGGGGAATTCCTTGAAGAAAGCAATTGAAATAAAGTAAACTTCTTCTAAATATGAATAAATCAAAGAATTTTCTTCAGAAAAAAAGTATATGTACATAAGTTTTATAATGAAAACTATCCATTGAGTTATAAAATAACATGCATTATTTTTTTGAATTTGAGGTTTCATATGACTTTAAAAATGTGTTTTTAATGATAACAAATGTTTCTTTATATTTTGTAGAAGACATATTTCCTTTATATTTTGAAGAAAACATATTTTTCTTTATATTTTTTGTACGTCATATGTATTGAAATGTGAATATGTCAGAGCTTAAATTGTGTACGTATTATTTTCTAGGTGTTTGTACATCCCTGGCAATCAAATCGGTTTGAGTGTGAGCATTCTTGGTGGCGGTTGGACAAAATTAATGTGGACACACAAAATATAAATTTTATTTTCATTTAGTTATACATGAAGAGATTATACATGTGGCTTCAATGTATATGTAGATTTCTGATCCTTTTGTAATCTAACATAATAATAATTAAGCCCTCATCGCGATTGAATACAGATCTCATTTGACATTGAGCTCGAACTTATGGTGGTAAAGCAAATGTTTCCCAACAGGTACTTATAAATATATATTATTTAGAATACTTATTTACTGCACATATTTAATTATATAATAAACATGCATTTAAACAAATATTTCAAGATTGCTTTCGTGTTAATTAAGGGCATCCAATACAGTTTCAAGGGAGTTAACTCTTGGCGCGACGTTTAGCGTTTGAATTTCGGTAAAACGTCATTTTTTGCGGGACGTAATGCGTGAAATTTTCCGCAATACGAAACGAAATGTGGATTTTTCGATGCTTCAATTTCTGTTTCTCCCGCATGCTAACTTCTACACTATTAATATTAGTGCATTTGATTCTAACAGGATAGCAGTCTAATAAAATCATAAGAAATAAAACACATTACTGTTTCTGTGAGATATTCAACAAAATATCGTATAGTGAGCAATCGCAAGACGACTGACCCTTTTGGTGTTACTAATATAATGCATGTCAATTATCATTTTTAATATCATTAATCATCGGTGATTTGGTCAGGATCCGATTTTCTGTCATTTTATTACAGCACAGATAGCCAATGATATTTTTAAACTAATTAGGTACACGATGAAGTAAACTTTCTAACTGAACAATTTATTCAATTTATTTATGTTAAATAAATAATGGTATGCCGCTAATATTAACAATGATATATCCTAGTTCCCGGTACTACGCTCCAGGTATTAGCTATTAGCATACTCTCTCACGAGTAGCCTGGTATCCCGGCCCGATATCTAGCTGCGGTGTCACGAGATATTGGTATATGTGTAACATACTTAATATTGCGACCGGGAACCAGTCTAACAATGATACAACTTTAATAAAAGAACAAATTTCCTATTTCCTCCACGTAGTACATATTTTATCTAACAAAAGGCAATAGCCAACAATCTTTGTATACGTCCGTAAAAAATTTCATGTGACGTATTATGGTATGCGTACAAATGTCCGGAGTCCGTCTGCCGTCGTAAACACGCTGGTACAGCATATTATCATAATTTCATTAAACTTAACATGGTTGTTTTTTTCATGATGGTAATCGATCTGTATACTTTTTGGTGAACTTTTTGAGTTACAGGACTTTGTAACTAAAACAGGGATGTGTTTTTCTTTCACAGTTCGCGCTGTATCTCTAAAACGATTTATGATTATTACTTAAAACTTTACCCACTTCCTAGTTATATTAATATGAAGATCTGTATTATTTTTGAGGATGATTCAAATTTTATTTTAGAGTTATTGAGTTTATGAAAAAAGAGGAGGTTTTCGCATGTCGCGCCGCATATCAGAAACTATTTATAATTATTGCATAAATTTCACATACTTGTTAGTTAAATTATTCTTAAGATCTGTATACTTTTTTGTGATGATTCTTTAATTCATTTTTGAGTTCTTCAATTTTTATTGAGCTTCAATTAAGTATCATAGAAAACTTGTTGTAATATACACGCCTGGTAAACCATCTAATCTCAACCAAAATGTTGAGACGGAAAAAAGTATTCTGGCACTTCCTGTTGAGTCTTTCTGGTTCAAAATATCCAAAATAAACACAGGGTAGGTCGACTTTTCGTCAATTTACTGAAAATCAATGACTTTTTTGTAAAATAGGAGAATGTCATGCCATAGATAATTGAATTAGGATTTGTTTCGTGTATAACACGGACCAATATGATTTAAAATGACATTGGAATGACTTTTCTCCTGCAGGTAAATGTGGCCAGTACAGTCGGCTATTGACAAAATTACAGTGAAATCATTGATAAACTACGTATATATCAGTAAATTAGTATTTTTCTAAAACCTTATAATCATAAAATTACAGTTTGCTCCTTTTCTTTACTAATATAATTTAATTAAGCTAAATATGTTATGAAGTAGATCATGTTGAGATTTTCTGGTATCGGTTGAGATATTCTGGAACAATGTTGAGATCTTCTGGTGATTGAAATTTTCAACTAGCTTAGTATCAATTATACATACAAATGTACAACCGCCAAAATTCATAAACTTGCCGTATATTGTTTGACATTTCAACTGTCATTTTAATCTTATCTTTTTCAACTGTCATTTTATTCGTGTCTGTATAGTTATGACAGGCAGCTTCTAAAGAGACCTTTGGTTGTACTAAAGTGAATAGTTAATAGTGAATAGCTGTGTTTTTTCTGGCGCTGGAGATTAATAGTCTAGCGTTTGCGAAGCAGTTTTGCACAGAAGCTATAAAGTCAATAATGTTGTACTTCATATCTCCAGCGCTAAAATTTATTCCTACATCGCTTAACTTGACATCGCAATAGCTAGCTTTTCGAAATCTACATCGCTATACTTTACATTTGCACTGCTGGGGGTTAACATCAGCACTAAACTTTAACTATACACAGCTACTTTTGCATAGGTACTGTTTCTAGCAATTTCACAAAGTAAAATGTCAGTGGGTCAGTTATTTTTCTATTACGTTTTTTTCTATGTTTTTAATCAACATGAACAGGAGTAAAACTGCGCAGATTGTAGTATTGATGTTTTAATGAGTCATTAAAATACTCATTTTCTAACTAAAGGCATATTCAGGACGAGTACATGAAATGTAAACATGAATGTTATATGAACATAAACCCTCCTTTGTACTAGATTGACACGCCGTGTGTGCTTTTGAAAATGAAATTGATATATACGTCCACTTGTATTTTTGTCCATCTGATGAATTAAGCATTTTCCAACTGATTTTTATAGTTCGTTCCTATGTTGTACTGTTATTCTACTGTCCAATGTTAGGGGAGGGTTGGAATCCCGCTAAAATGTTTAACCCCGCAATATTATGTATGTATGTGTCTGTACCATGTTAAGAGCCTGTAATTCAGTAGTTGTCGTTTGTTTATGTGTTACATATTTGTTTTTCGTTCATTTTTTTTTATATAAATAAGGTCGTTAGTTTTCTCGTTACTATTGTCATTTCGGTTTTTTTTTATAGCTGACTATGCAGTATGGGCTTTGCTCATTGTTGAAGGCCGTACGTTGACCTATAGTTGTTAATCTCTGTGTCATTTTGGTCTCTTGTGAAGAGTTGTCTCATTGGCAATCATACTCTATTTATATATATATTTATAGTATACAAGGTATTATCCCGCAGCTAAGATTTGTCACTCTTAAGAACGCATGCACATCCGTAAAAAAAAAACGGACGACTACCGGATGTACAACGGACACTTCATCAGTTGAATGTCCGTTAATTCAAAGTATTGAACATGCTCGAAATTCTCCAAGATAAGATAGATAAGATAAGAAAACTTTATTTTGATTCGGCATAGATACAAATAAGCAACACAAGCTCTAAGGAGCTTTTGACCGAATATAAAAACATATAAATAACATAAAAACAGTGCATTTTGACATATAAAAAAATGTCCACCGGACAGAAGGGACATTGATGGATATCACGGATGTTGAACGGACATAAAACGGAAATTAACGGACGTCTTACGGACATGAACGGATTGTCAAAAGTATAATCCGTTTGCGCTATCCGTTAAGGTGTAACATGCAATACAAAATTTGTTATCGTTAAAAAAAAAAAAAAAAAAAAAAGGTGTAACATGTGCTTAAATCTCCGGTCACACCTTACCAGATAGCGCGAACGGACGCCGCACGGATAACTTTTTTTCAATTCGTTCGTTCCGTGAAACAAGTGTTGTTATCCGTTATAGACGACCGTACATATCTGTTTCATTCCGTTCAGTATCAACTTTATCAGTCGACGTCCGGTTGGTCCGGTGGAAAATTTTAGCATGTTAAAAACCTTTGAACGGACGTTCAACGGATGAAGTGTCCAGTAGGCGCCTGTTTTTTTGTTTACAATACTCGTCCGTTCTGTGTTCGTTTTGTATCTGTTACTCGTCCGTTAAACATCCGTTGGAGGTCCGGTAGACAGGTTCACTAACGATCTTTACCGGACATATAAAGCATAAAACGGATGCGAGACGGACATGAACAGAAGGATAACAGAACGATAATTGATTATAAAACGGATACACACCAATTGAAAATCGCGTCAGGAAAAAAAAATTATTGGTATGTTGGTTTTCTTTAGTATCATGCATATTTACGGCTTTTTATAGCTGACTACATGTATGCGGTATGGGATTTGATCATTAATGAAGGCCGTATGGTTAACTATAGTTGTTAATTTCTGTGTCATGTTGGTCTCATGTGGAGAGTTATCTCATTAGCAATCATACCACATCTTCTTTTTTATATGATCTTCTAAATCATGATCAGGCAAAGTTATTAGCTTTTTATTCTGATATTTGTTTTCTAATTCTTTTCAACCCCTACCATTTCTCGGCATACTACAAGTCCGTTTTATTTGTTCATTACATAACGGACATAAAATGAAAATTCACATTAAATATCTGCATTCCTGCATCAAATTTTGCTGACTTAATAGAAAGTCTGGACCTTTGGTTCTCTGTTTTTTTACGATCCAAGATGGAGGAAGACACCCATACCACCTTATAATCGTTTTGAGTTACTCTTAAATTTCCTAGCTGTTAGTTCCCTTTTTTTAATAAATGTCGGGCGGATATTGAGAATACCCTCGGCACACTAGACCACGATCGCACAACGCTCACGGCGATCTAAAATAAATTCAAATCGTGTTGAGGTCATGGTATAAGTGGCATAAAATGTCACAGAAAATTCGTTATTTTCATGTTTTTTTTTCTGCTACAACGTTCTCATTACGCTTCTATACAACGATCCTGCTACGATTATACCACGTTCTCTTCTCACCACCTTTATTCTGCGCATAAGTTCTTGTGGACAGGCCCCCCTTTTTTCAACCAAAATCCGGTATTTTTTCGTTTTGTATTGATTTCAATAATTTTATCGTTTTTCTGTTTCATTGGAACAAAAACATACTAGTAGAAGTAGTAGTAATAATTTTATATATAGTGGTAGAGACAGAGGTCCTCGGGCGTTATCCTGATCCAGTA
>NW_027267587.1:0-19428 GCF_963676685.1 Mytilus edulis | reverse complement strand
AGAGAATACAGAGAATGTAGCTAGAGAATACAAAGACTATAGACATTAAAAAGTGTTCTCTCTGTCGTAAGAACCTTTTCAAGACACTGAGACGAGTGAGACGAGTGACAGTTGTGTACTGTTATAAGCATGTCTTTATACGGAGAAACAGGCGACACGCTCTAAGAAAACGGCTGCATGTCTATACCAATCGGATACTGATCAAAATGGATGGATGATGTTTTTTCTTCTTTTTTTTCCTATTTTGCTATTTAATTTACAGAGACTTATTTTCCTGTCAATTATTAATTTCGTGTCAGACTGTTGATTAACCAATTATTTATTATTTGAATAAAGAATAATTCAATTCTTCATTACTCTTGAGTACTTTTTTTTCTGATTTAAATTTTCGTTGACACGATCACAACAAAACAGAATAGAAACAAATGTGTGCCAAATGTTAGCTTGGGGTGAACAATAATTGTTAGCTTCAGTCCAAAAAGGGATTGAAAGCTGTGAAAGTAACTTCCAGATCAGTCCAATCATAATACAGAGATTTCAACCAATCAACGTGAGTTTTATTACACCGAAAGGCCAATCAGTGTCGTGTTTGCAAACATTGCGGCTAGCACAAATACACTAACATTCGAAGTTTTAAAGTATTCTGTCGTGTAATCGTAGATTTTCACAGAGAACATATCGCAATGGCTCGTACAAAGCAGACCGCCCGTAAATCCACTGGAGGAAAAGCTCCAAGAAAACAACTTGCCACCAAGGCCGCCCGTAAGAGCGCACCTGCCACAGGTGGAGTTAAGAAGCCACATAGATACAGGCCAGGAACAGTCGCTCTTCGTGAGATCAGAAGATACCAGAAAAGTACTGAACTCCTCATCAGGAAACTCCCCTTCCAGAGATTAGTTCGTGAAATTGCTCAAGACTTCAAGACTGATCTTCGTTTCCAGAGCTCTGCCGTTATGGCCCTCCAGGAAGCCAGTGAAGCTTACCTCGTTGGTCTTTCGAGGACACCAACTTGTGTGCAATCCACGCCAAGAGAGTCACCATCATGCCCAAAGACATCCAGTTGGCTCGCAGAATCCGTGGAGAACGTGCTTAAACTGACCTTTACTCTATACAATAACGGCCCTTTTAAGGGCCACCAATATTTTTCAAAAAGAGTCTGAATATGTTGTACATCAAAATCAAATATAGCTGAAACCCCCTCTCCACCATCTTTCTTTATTCTTCTTTCTCCACATCTTTATTCTTCTTTCTTTTTATCTTTTTATTTTGCACTAAGATTAGACCAAGACAGTCAGGTTACTGTATTGAAAGAAGAAGAAACATAAAGAGAAACTTATTTCAAAACATGCAAAGGAAAGAAATAAAAGGATAAATATATAGAGAGAGAGACAGAGAGACATACATATTTTCTTCCAAATCCTACAGAAAAAAAAAAACAAGAATGTTATACATTTTCTGGTATACCGCCCTGAAAAAAAATAATATACATGTATACATAAATAGAAAAAGGTAAGAAAAAACATACTCCAAGAACAACACAATCCATCTACTAATTGCAGAATTATTAAAATGTATTTCTTTCTAATTTCTGTGGTTATATTTTTCTCTAAAATGCATTTTTCTCAGGTCTTATTTTCTCACTGTTTTTTTTAGATGCTTTTTGTATGTAATTTTTACTTATATTGTGTATTATACTGTGACAACATGAGAAGATTCAATTATTTTATATTTCTGAAATATATTTTCGGTACGGGTCCAAGTAGTCCACCTTAAATTCTCATTGAAAACTTTGTCTTCATCAATTGTGTGTTACAGAAAGAACTTTTTTTTTAATACCTTTATTTTGCGATTAAAATGCAGCTATTTTGGGTGCTCTATGTGCCTTATAAATGATGTGAACATGTGTGCGGATGAATCTTTTTTCCCAATTGGTGGAGAAAAATAGGCAAGGCGCAATAATTTATTCATTCAGTGATGTACCAATTGTGGTATTTAAAAAGTGAGGCTGCACTGTGTACATTTCAAAAGCTTATGACTACATGTATAAAGTATTCATATATATGTAGCTGCTAAATTTAGAAGATTCCTAATTAGTAGTTAAAAGATGAGCATTGATTGTATACATGTAATAATAACATGTTTGAAATGTCAATTTCCCGGGACATCTTTATTGAAACTGGTAAAGGTGATTTTTAGAAAAATTATTATGCACACCTGTTTTTATTTACAAATTTATCTGTCCATGCTTAACTATTAAAACTGGTATGCTGTAGTTTAGTTTTGCTTTTACTCTCTTAAGTCTGCAGAGTGGACTATCTCTGAAACTGTATCCTTAGAACAAGAAAAAACTGTATAAAAAAGATTTTTTTTAAACTAATTGTTTTTAATTGCAATTGCACATTGTTAACTCCTGCTTATGTATGCAGTGTGATATGTTCTTGTATTTTAATTTAAGTAAAAGGAAATAAATCTCTTTCACATTGGAAAATATAAGAAGTATTAATTGATGATGGAGATCATTAGTTATTTGGTCCATCTTTTATAATCTTTGTATTTTTATTTGTATACAGTTTGAAATATTTTATTTTCATATATTTTCAGAGCTTCAATCAAAAAGTGGATGAAAGTGTACAGAATTCCTACAGAGTTACCTCCCGGATTTAGACGAAAACAACCAATCAGGTCCAACCTATCAAAAATTCAGTGGTATTTCTTTTAGGGCCGCGTTCATGACATATATAGCATAATTTGGATAGTGTTGTCATTCGTTTTATCGAACTTCACAAAGCAAGCAACATGTCAGGAAGAGGTAAAGGAGGAAAAGGTCTAGGTAAAGGAGGCGCCAAACGTCACAGGAAGGTGTTGCGTGATAATATCCAAGGTATCACCAAACCAGCAATCCGTCGTTTAGCAAGAAGAGGTGGTGTCAAACGTATCTCTGGTCTTATCTACGAGGAAACACGTGGTGTCTTGAAAGTCTTTTTGGAAAATGTCATCCGTGATGCTGTCACATACACAGAGCACGCAAAGAGGAAGACTGTCACTGCCATGGATGTTGTCTACGCCCTGAAACGTCAAGGACGTACCCTTTACGGATTCGGAGGTTAAACAGCCAGCTGAAAAATACAAATACAACGGCCCTTTTCAGGGCCACCAACATATTTCAAAAAGAATCTGCATTTGTTGTACTTAAAAATGAAAATCATAGCTTTCTCTTGTCCAACTTGCCCAACTTTCTTTTCTTTCCTTTTTTCTTTTATTCGCTCATATTGTACTTTTTCATTTTTTATTTTACCCCCATTAAAAAAAGGCAAGCAAGTCTGTGGATACAATATGAATCCCGATTTGTAATGTAAATTACAATTTTATTCTTTATTTCATATTCTTTTATGTCATAAATATATTGCTTAATTTTTCTCCATTGTCAAACATTCAATCTAGTTTATATTGTTTGGTTTTGTTTTTTTTTATCCCCGCCCCCCTTTCTGTCAACGTTGAATTTATCTGTTCGTGTTTATGTTTTATACAATGGTTCATCAATACATATTCAAGTATAATTTTATTCTAGACACACAAAAAAAAGAGAGGAAGAAACGTATAACCCGTTAAATTTTGTGTATATTTTTAATAACAACCTTTTTTGAAATCGGACTAATCAGATGAAGAATAAAGAAGAGAAAAATAAGAAAGCAAGAAAGAAAGACAAAAAGACAGAATCCAGATATAGATAAATTGTTCATTTTTGGGGTGGGACACAGCTTGATTTAGAAGTTTGTTATGTACAACAATAATAAGACTCTTTTTGAAAAATGTTGGTGGCCCTGAAAAGGGCCGTTTGTGAAGTGAAACTTCTCGTTGTTTACTTGCTGCTGGTGTACTTTGTGACGGCTTTGGTACCTTCACTGACAGCGTGCTTGGCCAATTCACCGGGTAAGAGCAGACGAACTGCAGTCTGGATCTCCCGAGATGTGATGGTAGATCTCTTGTTGTAGTGAGCGAGACGGGAAGCTTCTGCAGCGATTCTCTCAAAGATGTCGTTGACAAAACTGTTCATGATAGACATAGCCTTTGAGGGATACTCCAGTGTCTGGGTGAACCTGTCTCAAGACTTTGTAGATGTAGATGGCATAGGATTCTCTCCTCTTCCTCCTCCTTTTCTTGTCACCGCCGGGTCGGGCAGTCTTTGCCTTTGTTACGGCCTTTTTGGCTCCTTTGGTTCCAACTTTTGGTGGCATTTTGACAGATGTATACTCTCTGAAAATGTAATCAGTGAATGATGGCCGTTAATAAAAATTTCTATTTATACTCGGCAAAACGGATTGAAAGTTTTTACTTAACGCGAACTTCGGAGAGAGCACCTTCTAACATTCAACCTAACTACCTGGAAGAAGCGATGATTTGATTGGTTTAGAACTGAAACATCTTTCAATCCGTTTTGCGGGTATAAATAGTAAACTACCACCTCTTGGGATAATCATTGTTTATACTTGTTCAAGTCAAACAACGTATTAAATCAAAATGTCAGGACGAGGAAAAGGAGGAAAAGCAAAAGCAAAGGCAAAGTCTAGGTCATCCCGTGCCGGACTTCAGTTCCCAGTAGGTCGTATCCACAGACTTTTGAGGAAAGGAAACTACGCCGAGAGAGTTGGTGCCGGAGCACCAGTCTACCTTGCCGCTGTCTTGGAATACTTAGCAGCTGAGGTTTTGGAGTTGGCAGGAAATGCTGCCCGTGACAACAAGAAGAGCAGAATCATCCCCCGTCATCTCCAGTTGGCCATCAGAAACGACGAAGAATTGAACAAACTTCTCTCTGGTGTAACCATTGCCCAAGGAGGTGTTTTACCAAACATCCAGGCTGTACTTCTGCCAAAGAAGACACAGAAAGCTGCCAAGTAAAGTCAACACAACAGAAACTTCACTTACAACGGCCCTTTTCAGGGCCACCAACATTTTTCAAAAAGAATCTGATTTTGTTGTACAATTTAGTTGAATGCAGAAAGCAATCTCAAACATAGCTCACTCCCTCTATTTCTCTGTCTTTTTATTTTTCTGTTTTCTTTTTTCTTTGCAAACAATATACAGGTGTCTACTTTCTTATCATATATTACAATAGTTGGTGTGAAAAAAATGAAGAACATTACATGTTTCTTTTTTTTTTCTTTCTTTCTTTTCTTATACAAGTCCAAGAAAATATACAACCATATAACGTATATTCGACGGAAATGCGCAAGCACGAGAGGAAGAAAAACTCAGTTGTTAGTGGTCAATGTTGCATATTTGTATCGTTTGTTGTGTAAATTAGTTGCAGTCCTATATATTATATTATATAATTTACGCACACAAATTACAATCTTTGACCTTATTTTTTATATAAATATATTCGTTCGTTCGTTCGTTCGTTCGTTCGTTCGTTCGTTCGTTCGTTCGTTCGTTCGTTCGTTCGTTCGTTCGTTCGTTCGTTCGTTCGTTGTGTGTGTGTCGGTCTTGTCTGTGATCTAGCTGGATTCTTTTCTTCTTCTTCTTCTTCTGCTGTCACATTCTCTTAAATATATAATATATAGTTTGTGTTCTAATACAAAGTACTTATGCGTATATTTATAGTTGTGTAGATTTTTTTTTTTTTTTAAGCTGAAATCAGTTGTATTCGGCAAAATCGTATATAAACAATAAATAATACTTTAACAATGAGCAAGTTTCCCAGTATGCGTGCAGTATACTGGAGAGAATACCGAGACTATAGAGAATACAGAGAATGTAGCTAGAGAATACAAAGACTATAGACATTAAAAAGTGTTCTCTCTGTCGTAAGAACCTTTTCAAGACACTGAGACGAGTGAGACGAGTGACAGTTGTGTACTGTTATAAGCATGTCTTTATACGAGAAACAGGCGACACGCTCTAAGAAAACGGCTGCATGTCTATACCAATCGGATACTGATCAAAATGGATGGATGATGTTTTTTTCTTCTTTTTTTTCCTATTTTGCTATTTAATTTACAGAGACTTATTTTCCTGTCAATTATTAATTTCGTGTCAGACTGTTGATTAACCAATTATTTATTATTTGAATAAAGAATAATTCAATTCTTCATTACTCTTGAGTACTTTTTTTTCTGATTTAAATTTTCGTTGACACGATCACAACAAAACAGAATAGAAACAAATGTGTGCCAAATGTTAGCTTGGGGTGAACAATAATTGTTAGCTTCAGTCCAAAAAGGGATTGAAAGCTGTGAAAGTAACTTCCAGATCAGTCCAATCATAATACAGAGATTTCAACCAATCAACGTGAGTTTTATTACACCGAAAGGCCAATCAGTGTCGTGTTTGCAAACATTGCGGCTAGCACAAATACACTAACATTCGAAGTTTTAAAGTATTCTGTCGTGTAATCGTAGATTTTCACAGAGAACATATCGCAATGGCTCGTACAAAGCAGACCGCCCGTAAATCCACTGGAGGAAAAGCTCCAAGAAAACAACTTGCCACCAAGGCCGCCCGTAAGAGCGCACCTGCCACAGGTGGAGTTAAGAAGCCACATAGATACAGGCCAGGAACAGTCGCTCTTCGTGAGATCAGAAGATACCAGAAAAGTACTGAACTCCTCATCAGGAAACTCCCCTTCCAGAGATTAGTTCGTGAAATTGCTCAAGACTTCAAGACTGATCTTCGTTTCCAGAGCTCTGCCGTTATGGCCCTCCAGGAAGCCAGTGAAGCTTACCTCGTTGGTCTTTTCGAGGACACCAACTTGTGTGCAATCCACGCC
The DNA here is from genome assembly GCF_963676685.1 of Mytilus edulis. Classification (NCBI taxonomy): domain Eukaryota; kingdom Metazoa; phylum Mollusca; class Bivalvia; order Mytilida; family Mytilidae; genus Mytilus; species Mytilus edulis. Next base: position 12,662 of record NW_027267587.1, on the reverse strand, counting down.
AAGAGAGTCACCATCATGCCCAAAGACATCCAGTTGGCTCGCAGAATCCGTGGAGAACGTGCTTAAACTGACCTTTACTCTATACAATAACGGCCCTTTTAAGGGCCACCAATATTTTTCAAAAAGAGTCTGAATATGTTGTACATCAAAATCAAATATAGCTGAAACCCCCTCTCCACCATCTTTCTTTATTCTTCTTTCTCCACATCTTTATTCTTCTTTCTTTTTATCTTTTTATTTTGCACTAAGATTAGACCAAGACAGTCAGGTTACTGTATTGAAAGAAGAAGAAACATAAAGAGAAACTTATTTCAAAACATGCAAAGGAAAGAAATAAAAGGATAAATATATAGAGAGAGAGACAGAGAGACATACATATTTTCTTCCAAATCCTACAGAAAAAAAAAAACAAGAATGTTATACATTTTCTGGTATACCGCCCTGAAAAAAATAATATACATGTATACATAAATAGAAAAAGGTAAGAAAAAACATACTCCAAGAACAACACAATCCATCTACTAATTGCAGAATTATTAAAATGTATTTCTTTCTAATTTCTGTGGTTATATTTTTCTCTAAAATGCATTTTTCTCAGGTCTTATTTTCTCACTGTTTTTTTTAGATGCTTTTTGTATGTAATTTTTACTTATATTGTGTATTATACTGTGACAACATGAGAAGATTCAATTATTTTATATTTCTGAAATATATTTTCGGTACGGGTCCAAGTAGTCCACCTTAAATTCTCATTGAAAACTTTGTCTTCATCAATTGTGTGTTACAGAAAGAACTTTTTTTTTAATACCTTTATTTTGCGATTAAAATGCAGCTATTTTGGGTGCTCTATGTGCCTTATAAATGATGTGAACATGTGTGCGGATGAATCTTTTTCCCAATTGGTGGAGAAAAATAGGCAAGGCGCAATAATTTATTCATTCAGTGATGTACCAATTGTGGTATTTAAAAAGTGAGGCTGCACTGTGTACATTTCAAAAGCTTATGACTACATGTATAAAGTATTCATATATATGTAGCTGCTAAATTTAGAAAGATTCCTAATTAGTAGTTAAAAGATGAGCATTGATTGTATACATGTAATAATAACATGTTTGAAATGTCAATTTCCCGGGACATCTTTATTGAAACTGGTAAAGGTGATTTTTAGAAAAATTATTATGCACACCTGTTTTTATTACAAATTTATCTGTCCATGCTTAACTATTAAAACTGGTATGCTGTAGTTTAGTTTTGCTTTTACTCTCTTAAGTCTGCAGAGTGGACTATCTCTGAAACTGTATCCTTAGAACAAGAAAAAACTGTATAAAAAGATTTTTTTTAAACTAATTGTTTTTAATTGCAATTGCACATTGTTAACTCCTGCTTATGTATGCAGTGTGATATGTTCTTGTATTTTAATTTAAGTAAAAGGAAATAAATCTCTTTCACATTGGAAAATATAAGAAGTATTAATTGATGATGGAGATCATTAGTTATTTGGTCCATCTTTTATAATCTTTGTATTTTTATTTGTATACAGTTTGAAATATTTTATTTTCATATATTTTCAGAGCTTCAATCAAAAAGTGGATTGAAAGTGTACAGAATTCCTACAGAGTTACCTCCCGGATTTAGACGAAAACAACCAATCAGGTCCAACCTATCAAAAATTCAGTGGTATTTCTTTTAGGGCCGCGTTCATGACATATATAGCATAATTTGGATAGTGTTGTCATTCGTTTTATCGAACTTCACAAAGCAAGCAACATGTCAGGAAGAGGTAAAGGAGGAAAAGGTCTAGGTAAAGGAGGCGCCAAACGTCACAGGAAGGTGTTGCGTGATAATATCCAAGGTATCACCAAACCAGCAATCCGTCGTTTAGCAAGAAGAGGTGGTGTCAAACGTATCTCTGGTCTTATCTACGAGGAAACACGTGGTGTCTTGAAAGTCTTTTTGGAAAATGTCATCCGTGATGCTGTCACATACACAGAGCACGCAAAGAGGAAGACTGTCACTGCCATGGATGTTGTCTACGCCCTGAAACGTCAAGGACGTACCCTTTACGGATTCGGAGGTTAAACAGCCAGCTGAAAAATACAAATACAACGGCCCTTTTCAGGGCCACCAACATATTTCAAAAAGAATCTGCATTTGTTGTACTTAAAAATGAAAATCATAGCTTTCTCTTGTCCAACTTGCCCAACTTTCTTTTCTTTCCTTTTTTCTTTTATTCGCTCATATTGTACTTTTTCATTTTTTATTTTACCCCCATTAAAAAAAGGCAAGCAAGTCTGTGGATACAATATGAATCCCGATTTGTAATGTAAATTACAATTTTATTCTTTATTTCATATTCTTTTATGTCATAAATATATTGCTTAATTTTTCTCCATTGTCAAACATTCAATCTAGTTTATATTGTTTGGTTTTGTTTTTTTTTTATCCCCGCCCCCCTTTCTGTCAACGTTGAATTTATCTGTTCGTGTTTATGTTTTATACAATGGTTCATCAATACATATTCAAGTATAATTTTATTCTAGACACACAAAAAAAAGAGAGGAAGAAACGTATAACCCGTTAAATTTTGTGTATATTTTTAATAACAACCTTTTTTGAAATCGGACTAATCAGATGAAGAATAAAGAAGAGAAAAATAAGAAAGCAAGAAAGAAAGACAAAAAGACAGAATCCAGATATAGATAAATTGTTCATTTTTGGGGTGGGACACAGCTTGATTTAGAAGTTTGTTATGTACAACAATAATAAGACTCTTTTTGAAAAATGTTGGTGGCCCTGAAAAGGGCCGTTTGTGAAGTGAAACTTCTCGTTGTTTACTTGCTGCTGGTGTACTTTGTGACGGCTTTGGTACCTTCACTGACAGCGTGCTTGGCCAATTCACCGGGTAAGAGCAGACGAACTGCAGTCTGGATCTCCCGAGATGTGATGGTAGATCTCTTGTTGTAGTGAGCGAGACGGGAAGCTTCTGCAGCGATTCTCTCAAGATGTCGTTGACAAAACTGTTCATGATAGACATAGCCTTTGAGGATACTCCAGTGTCTGGGTGAACCTGTCTCAAGACTTTGTAGATGTAGATGGCATAGGATTCTCTCCTCTTCCTCCTCCTTTTCTTGTCACCGCCGGGTCGGGCAGTCTTTGCCTTTGTTACGGCCTTTTTGGCTCCTTTGGTTCCAACTTTTGGTGGCATTTTGACAGATGTATACTCTCTGAAATGTAATCAGTGAATGATGGCCGTTAATAAAAATTTCTATTTATACTCGGCAAAACGGATTGAAAGTTTTTACTTAACGCGAACTTCGGAGAGAGCACCTTCTAACATTCAACCTAACTACCTGGAAGAAGCGATGATTTGATTGGTTTAGAACTGAAACATCTTTCAATCCGTTTTTGCGGGTATAAATAGTAAACTACCACCTCTTGGGATAATCATTGTTTATACTTGTTCAAGTCAAACAACGTATTAAATCAAAATGTCAGGACGAGGAAAAGGAGGAAAAGCAAAAGCAAAGGCAAAGTCTAGGTCATCCCGTGCCGGACTTCAGTTCCCAAGTAGGTCGTATCCACAGACTTTTGAGGAAAGGAAACTACGCCGAGAGAGTTGGTGCCGGAGCACCAGTCTACCTTGCCGCTGTCTTGGAATACTTAGCAGCTGAGGTTTTGGAGTTGGCAGGAAATGCTGCCCGTGACAACAAGAAGAGCAGAATCATCCCCCGTCATCTCCAGTTGGCCATCAGAAACGACGAAGAATTGAACAAACTTCTCTCTGGTGTAACCATTGCCCAAGGAGGTGTTTTACCAAACATCCAGGCTGTACTTCTGCCAAGAAGACACAGAAAGCTGCCAAGTAAAGTCAACACAACAGAAACTTCACTTACAACGGCCCTTTTCAGGGCCACCAACATTTTTCAAAAAGAATCTGATTTTGTTGTACAATTTAGTTGAATGCAGAAAGCAATCTCAAACATAGCTCACTCCCTCTATTTCTCTGTCTTTTTATTTTTCTGTTTTCTTTTTTCTTTGCAAACAATATACAGGTGTCTACTTTCTTATCATATATTACAATAGTTGGTGTGAAAAAAATGAAGAACATTACATGTTTCTTTTTTTTTTCTTTCTTTCTTTTCTTATACAAGTCCAAGAAAATATACAACCATATAACGTATATTCGACGGAAATGCGCAAGCACGAGAGGAAGAAAAACTCAGTTGTTAGTGGTCAATGTTGCATATTTGTATCGTTTGTTGTGTAAATTAGTTGCAGTCCTATATATTATATTATATAATTTACGCACACAAATTACAATCTTTGACCTTATTTTTATATAAATATATTCGTTCGTTCGTTCGTTCGTTCGTTCGTTCGTTCGTTCGTTCGTTCGTTCGTTCGTTCGTTCGTTCGTTCGTTCGTTCGTTCGTTCGTTGTGTGTGTGTCGGTCTTGTCTGTGATCTAGCTGGATTCTTTTCTTCTTCTTCTTCTTCTGCTGTCACATTCTCTTAAATATATAATATATAGTTTGTGTTCTAATACAAAGTACTTATGCGTATATTTATAGTTGTGTAGATTTTTTTTTTTTTTTAAGCTGAAATCAGTTGTATTCGGCAAAATCGTATATAAACAATAAATAATACTTTAACAATGAGCAAGTTTCCCAGTATGCGTGCAGTATACTGGAGAGAATACCGAGACTATAGAGAATACAGAGAATGTAGCTAGAGAATACAAAGACTATAGACATTAAAAAGTGTTCTCTCTGTCGTAAGAACCTTTTCAAGACACTGAGACGAGTGAGACGAGTGACAGTTGTGTACTGTTATAAGCATGTCTTTATACGAGAAACAGGCGACACGCTCTAAGAAAACGGCTGCATGTCTATACCAATCGGATACTGATCAAAATGGATGGATGATGTTTTTTTCTTCTTTTTTTTCCTATTTTGCTATTTAATTTACAGAGACTTATTTTCCTGTCAATTATTAATTTCGTGTCAGACTGTTGATTAACCAATTATTTATTATTTGAATAAAGAATAATTCAATTCTTCATTACTCTTGAGTACTTTTTTTTCTGATTTAAATTTTCGTTGACACGATCACAACAAAACAGAATAGAAACAAATGTGTGCCAAATGTTAGCTTGGGGTGAACAATAATTGTTAGCTTCAGTCCAAAAAGGGATTGAAAGCTGTGAAAGTAACTTCCAGATCAGTCCAATCATAATACAGAGATTTCAACCAATCAACGTGAGTTTTATTACACCGAAAGGCCAATCAGTGTCGTGTTTGCAAACATTGCGGCTAGCACAAATACACTAACATTCGAAGTTTTAAAGTATTCTGTCGTGTAATCGTAGATTTTCACAGAGAACATATCGCAATGGCTCGTACAAAGCAGACCGCCCGTAAATCCACTGGAGGAAAAGCTCCAAGAAAACAACTTGCCACCAAGGCCGCCCGTAAGAGCGCACCTGCCACAGGTGGAGTTAAGAAGCCACATAGATACAGGCCAGGAACAGTCGCTCTTCGTGAGATCAGAAGATACCAGAAAAGTACTGAACTCCTCATCAGGAAACTCCCCTTCCAGAGATTAGTTCGTGAAATTGCTCAAGACTTCAAGACTGATCTTCGTTTCCAGAGCTCTGCCGTTATGGCCCTCCAGGAAGCCAGTGAAGCTTACCTCGTTGGTCTTTTCGAGGACACCAACTTGTGTGCAATCCACGCCAAGAGAGTCACCATCATGCCCAAAGACATCCAGTTGGCTCGCAGAATCCGTGGAGAACGTGCTTAAACTGACCTTTACTCTATACAATAACGGCCCTTTTAAGGGCCACCAATATTTTTCAAAAAGAGTCTGAATATGTTGTACATCAAAATCAAATATAGCTGAAACCCCCTCTCCACCATCTTTCTTTATTCTTCTTTCTCCACATCTTTATTCTTCTTTCTTTTTATCTTTTTATTTTGCACTAAGATTAGACCAAGACAGTCAGGTTACTGTATTGAAAGAAGAAGAAACATAAAGAGAAACTTATTTCAAAACATGCAAAGGAAAGAAATAAAAGGATAAATATATAGAGAGAGAGACAGAGAGACATACATATTTTCTTCCAAATCCTACAGAAAAAAAAAAACAAGAATGTTATACATTTTCTGGTATACCGCCCTGAAAAAAAATAATATACATGTATACATAAATAGAAAAAGGTAAGAAAAAACATACTCCAAGAACAACACAATCCATCTACTAATTGCAGAATTATTAAAATGTATTTCTTTCTAATTTCTGTGGTTATATTTTTCTCTAAAATGCATTTTTCTCAGGTCTTATTTTCTCACTGTTTTTTTTAGATGCTTTTTGTATGTAATTTTTACTTATATTGTGTATTATACTGTGACAACATGAGAAGATTCAATTATTTTATATTTCTGAAATATATTTTCGGTACGGGTCCAAGTAGTCCACCTTAAATTCTCATTGAAAACTTTGTCTTCATCAATTGTGTGTTACAGAAAGAACTTTTTTTTTAATACCTTTATTTTGCGATTAAAATGCAGCTATTTTGGGTGCTCTATGTGCCTTATAAATGATGTGAACATGTGTGCGGATGAATCTTTTTTCCCAATTGGTGGAGAAAAATAGGCAAGGCGCAATAATTTATTCATTCAGTGATGTACCAATTGTGGTATTTAAAAAGTGAGGCTGCACTGTGTACATTTCAAAAGCTTATGACTACATGTATAAAGTATTCATATATATGTAGCTGCTAAATTTAGAAAGATTCCTAATTAGTAGTTAAAAGATGAGCATTGATTGTATACATGTAATAATAACATGTTTGAAATGTCAATTTCCCGGGACATCTTTATTGAAACTGGTAAAGGTGATTTTTAGAAAAATTATTATGCACACCTGTTTTTATTTACAAATTTATCTGTCCATGCTTAACTATTAAAACTGGTATGCTGTAGTTTAGTTTTGCTTTTACTCTCTTAAGTCTGCAGAGTGGACTATCTCTGAAACTGTATCCTTAGAACAAGAAAAAACTGTATAAAAAGATTTTTTTTAAACTAATTGTTTTTAATTGCAATTGCACATTGTTAACTCCTGCTTATGTATGCAGTGTGATATGTTCTTGTATTTTAATTTAAGTAAAAGGAAATAAATCTCTTTCACATTGGAAAATATAAGAAGTATTAATTGATGATGGAGATCATTAGTTATTTGGTCCATCTTTTATAATCTTTGTATTTTTATTTGTATACAGTTTGAAATATTTTATTTTCATATATTTTCAGAGCTTCAATCAAAAAAGTGGATTGAAAGTGTACAGAATTCCTACAGAGTTACCTCCCGGATTTAGACGAAAACAACCAATCAGGTCCAACCTATCAAAAATTCAGTGGTATTTCTTTTAGGGCCGCGTTCATGACATATATAGCATAATTTGGATAGTGTTGTCATTCGTTTTATCGAACTTCACAAAGCAAGCAACATGTCAGGAAGAGGTAAAGGAGGAAAAGGTCTAGGTAAAGGAGGCGCCAAACGTCACAGGAAGGTGTTGCGTGATAATATCCAAGGTATCACCAAACCAGCAATCCGTCGTTTAGCAAGAAGAGGTGGTGTCAAACGTATCTCTGGTCTTATCTACGAGGAAACACGTGGTGTCTTGAAAGTCTTTTTGGAAAATGTCATCCGTGATGCTGTCACATACACAGAGCACGCAAAGAGGAAGACTGTCACTGCCATGGATGTTGTCTACGCCCTGAAACGTCAAGGACGTACCCTTTACGGATTCGGAGGTTAAACAGCCAGCTGAAAAATACAAATACAACGGCCCTTTTCAGGGCCACCAACATATTTCAAAAAGAATCTGCATTTGTTGTACTTAAAAATGAAAATCATAGCTTTCTCTTGTCCAACTTGCCCAACTTTCTTTTCTTTCCTTTTTTCTTTTATTCGCTCATATTGTACTTTTTCATTTTTTATTTTACCCCCATTAAAAAAAGGCAAGCAAGTCTGTGGATACAATATGAATCCCGATTTGTAATGTAAATTACAATTTTATTCTTTATTTCATATTCTTTTATGTCATAAATATATTGCTTAATTTTTCTCCATTGTCAAACATTCAATCTAGTTTATATTGTTTGGTTTTGTTTTTTTTTTATCCCCGCCCCCCTTCTGTCAACGTTGAATTTATCTGTTCGTGTTTATGTTTTATACAATGGTTCATCAATACATATTCAAGTATAATTTTATTCTAGACACACAAAAAAAAGAGAGGAAGAAACGTATAACCCGTTAAATTTTGTGTATATTTTTAATAACAACCTTTTTTGAAATCGGACTAATCAGATGAAGAATAAAGAAGAGAAAAATAAGAAAGCAAGAAAGAAAGACAAAAAGACAGAATCCAGATATAGATAAATTGTTCATTTTTGGGGTGGGACACAGCTTGATTTAGAAGTTTGTTATGTACAACAATAATAAGACTCTTTTTGAAAAATGTTGGTGGCCCTGAAAAGGGCCGTTTGTGAAGTGAAACTTCTCGTTGTTTACTTGCTGCTGGTGTACTTTGTGACGGCTTTGGTACCTTCACTGACAGCGTGCTTGGCCAATTCACCGGGTAAGAGCAGACGAACTGCAGTCTGGATCTCCCGAGATGTGATGGTAGATCTCTTGTTGTAGTGAGCGAGACGGGAAGCTTCTGCAGCGATTCTCTCAAAGATGTCGTTGACAAAACTGTTCATGATAGACATAGCCTTTGAGGATACTCCAGTGTCTGGGTGAACCTGTCTCAAGACTTTGTAGATGTAGATGGCATAGGATTCTCTCCTCTTCCTCCTCCTTTTCTTGTCACCGCCGGGTCGGGCAGTCTTTGCCTTTGTTACGGCCTTTTTGGCTCCTTTGGTTCCAACTTTTGGTGGCATTTTGACAGATGTATACTCTCTGAAATGTAATCAGTGAATGATGGCCGTTAATAAAAATTTCTATTTATACTCGGCAAAAACGGATTGAAAGTTTTTACTTAACGCGAACTTCGGAGAGAGCACCTTCTAACATTCAACCTAACTACCTGGAAGAAGCGATGATTTGATTGGTTTAGAACTGAAACATCTTTCAATCCGTTTTGCGGGTATAAATAGTAAACTACCACCTCTTGGGATAATCATTGTTTATACTTGTTCAAGTCAAACAACGTATTAAATCAAAATGTCAGGACGAGGAAAAGGAGGAAAAGCAAAAGCAAAGGCAAAGTCTAGGTCATCCCGTGCCGGACTTCAGTTCCCAGTAGGTCGTATCCACAGACTTTTGAGGAAAGGAAACTACGCCGAGAGAGTTGGTGCCGGAGCACCAGTCTACCTTGCCGCTGTCTTGGAATACTTAGCAGCTGAGGTTTTGGAGTTGGCAGGAAATGCTGCCCGTGACAACAAGAAGAGCAGAATCATCCCCCGTCATCTCCAGTTGGCCATCAGAAACGACGAAGAATCTGAACAAACTTCTCTCTGGTGTAACCATTGCCCAAGGAGGTGTTTTACCAAACATCCAGGCTGTACTTCTGCCAAAGAAGACACAGAAAGCTGCCAAGTAAAGTCAACACAACAGAAACTTCACTTACAACGGCCCTTTTCAGGGCCACCAACATTTTTCAAAAAGAATCTGATTTTGTTGTACAATTTAGTTGAATGCAGAAAGCAATCTCAAACATAGCTCACTCCCTCTATTTCTCTGTCTTTTTATTTTTCTGTTTTCTTTTTTCTTTGCAAACAATATACAGGTGTCTACTTTCTTATCATATATTACAATAGTTGGTGTGAAAAAAATGAAGAACATTACATGTTTCTTTTTTTTTTCTTTCTTTCTTTTCTTATACAAGTCCAAGAAAATATACAACCATATAACGTATATTCGACGGAAATGCGCAAGCACGAGAGGAAGAAAAACTCAGTTGTTAGTGGTCAATGTTGCATATTTGTATCGTTTGTTGTGTAAATTAGTTGCAGTCCTATATATTATATTATATAATTTACGCACACAAATTACAATCTTTGACCTTATTTTTATATAAATATATTCGTTCGTTCGTTCGTTCGTTCGTTCGTTCGTTCGTTCGTTCGTTCGTTCGTTCGTTCGTTCGTTCGTTCGTTCGTTCGTTCGTTCGTTGTGTGTGTGTCGGTCTTGTCTGTGATCTAGCTGGATTCTTTTCTTCTTCTTCTTCTTCTGCTGTCACATTCTCTTAAATATATAATATATAGTTTGTGTTCTAATACAAAGTACTTATGCGTATATTTATAGTTGTGTAGATTTTTTTTTTTTTTAAGCTGAAATCAGTTGTATTCGGCAAAATCGTATATAAACAATAAATAATACTTTAACAATGAGCAAGTTTCCCAGTATGCGTGCAGTATACTGGAGAGAATACCGAGACTATAGAGAATACAGAGAATGTAGCTAGAGAATACAAAGACTATAGACATTAAAAAGTGTTCTCTCTGTCGTAAGAACCTTTTCAAGACACTGAGACGAGTGAGACGAGTGACAGTTGTGTACTGTTATAAGCATGTCTTTATACGAGAAACAGGCGACACGCTCTAAGAAAACGGCTGCATGTCTATACCAATCGGATACTGATCAAATGGATGGATGATGTTTTTTTCTTCTTTTTTTTCCTATTTTGCTATTTAATTTACAGAGACTTATTTTCCTGTCAATTATTAATTTCGTGTCAGACTGTTGATTAACCAATTATTTATTATTTGAATAAAGAATAATTCAATTCTTCATTACTCTTGAGTACTTTTTTTTCTGATTTAAATTTTCGTTGACACGATCACAACAAAACAGAATAGAAACAAATGTGTGCCAAATGTTAGCTTGGGGTGAACAATAATTGTTAGCTTCAGTCCAAAAAGGGATTGAAAGCTGTGAAAGTAACTTCCAGATCAGTCCCAATCATAATACAGAGATTTCAACCAATCAACGTGAGTTTTATTACACCGAAAGGCCAATCAGTGTCGTGTTTGCAAACATTGCGGCTAGCACAAATACACTAACATTCGAAGTTTTAAAAGTATTCTGTCGTGTAATCGTAGATTTTCACAGAGAACATATCGCAATGGCTCGTACAAAGCAGACCGCCCGTAAATCCACTGGAGGAAAAGCTCCAAGAAAACAACTTGCCACCAAGGCCGCCCGTAAGAGCGCACCTGCCACAGGTGGAGTTAAGAAGCCACATAGATACAGGCCAGGAACAGTCGCTCTTCGTGAGATCAGAAGATACCAGAAAAGTACTGAACTCCTCATCAGGAAACTCCCCTTCCAGAGATTAGTTCGTGAAATTGCTCAAGACTTCAAGACTGATCTTCGTTTCCAGAGCTCTGCCGTTATGGCCCTCCAGGAAGCCAGTGAAGCTTACCTCGTTGGTCTTTTCGAGGACACCAACTTGTGTGCAATCCACGCCAAGAGAGTCACCATCATGCCCAAAGACATCCAGTTGGCTCGCAGAATCCGTGGAGAACGTGCTTAAACTGACCTTTACTCTATACAATAACGGCCCTTTTAAGGGCCACCAATATTTTTCAAAAAGAGTCTGAATATGTTGTACATCAAAATCAAATATAGCTGAAACCCCCTCTCCACCATCTTTCTTTATTCTTCTTTCTCCACATCTTTATTCTTCTTTCTTTTTATCTTTTTATTTTGCACTAAGATTAGACCAAGACAGTCAGGTTACTGTATTGAAAGAAGAAGAAACATAAAGAGAAACTTATTTCAAAACATGCAAAGGAAAGAAATAAAAGGATAAATATATAGAGAGAGAGACAGAGAGACATACATATTTTCTTCCAAATCCTACAGAAAAAAAAAAACAAGAATGTTATACATTTTCTGGTATACCGCCCTGAAAAAAAATAATATACATGTATACATAAATAGAAAAAGGTAAGAAAAAACATACTCCAAGAACAACACAATCCATCTACTAATTGCAGAATTATTAAAATGTATTTCTTTCTAATTTCTGTGGTTATATTTTTCTCTAAAATGCATTTTTCTCAGGTCTTATTTTCTCACTGTTTTTTTTAGATGCTTTTTGTATGTAATTTTTACTTATATTGTGTATTATACTGTGACAACATGAGAAGATTCAATTATTTTATATTTCTGAAATATATTTTCGGTACGGGTCCAAGTAGTCCACCTTAAATTCTCATTGAAAACTTTGTCTTCATCAATTGTGTGTTACAGAAAGAACTTTTTTTTTAATACCTTTATTTTGCGATTAAAATGCAGCTATTTTGGGTGCTCTATGTGCCTTATAAATGATGTGAACATGTGTGCGGATGAATCTTTTTTCCCAATTGGTGGAGAAAAATAGGCAAGGCGCAATAATTTATTCATTCAGTGATGTACCAATTGTGGTATTTAAAAAGTGAGGCTGCACTGTGTACATTTCAAAAGCTTATGACTACATGTATAAAGTATTCATATATATGTAGCTGCTAAATTTAGAAAGATTCCTAATTAGTAGTTAAAAGATGAGCATTGATTGTATACATGTAATAATAACATGTTTGAAATGTCAATTTCCCGGGACATCTTTATTGAAACTGGTAAAGGTGATTTTTAGAAAAATTATTATGCACA
>NW_027267586.1:0-31025 GCF_963676685.1 Mytilus edulis | reverse complement strand
TGAACCAAAACTGTTTAACAAGAATATCACAATAATCGTATCTATATCGTGTGTTCAACATGAACACGTTTATTTGGCAGACCAACACCAGATATCTTACGGTTTTATATGACGTCATACACATTTTAAAATTTCATAATTTGTATAAGACTATTTTTGTATTGAGCACTTCCTCACAGAAAGGCTGAAAAGAGATTTTTTGGTTCGTTTTTCCTTGCCAAATAACCCATTTGGTCACATTTAGGTCGATCAAATTGCAATTTCAGACAAAAAGTTTTCAGTCTAATAAAAACGAGTTGCTTAAACGTGTAGCTATATGGTCGATTGCAATAAAACAAATGGTATGAAATTTCAATCTCATTTTGAAATGTTTTGTTTCTGGTGTAGATTTTTTTTTTAAAACATACATTAAGGTTTTTATCATTTAGAGCCGATTTATCTGGTATTTTCTTACACAGTAATAAACAAATCATGGACATGTAAAGAACTAGTGACGTATCCCACCTATACTGAACTCGTCACAGTGACATGAGTTATAATCTATACTACATATACCCTGATTAAATAAACAGTTTATTAAAAGAAGATAGAAAGAATACATAAAAAGAAGAATAATAGTATATGAAGCAAACAAATATCATGTATACATACAGTATGATAAATAAGGCAAAGTAAAATGAACAATATTTATAAACGATGCAAACATTACAAAATGTCTTATTTTGAAGAAAAGAAAACAAACCAAAATTACATGCACTTTTTTAAATGCATTGCCATATTATCAGTGACCAATATGGCAGAAAAAACAGTATGCTCTATTTACCAGCATTACTTGAATTGGCATTGCATTTATTAGAGTTGAGCATTTATGGGGACATTTGTAGAAAAAAAGGAAACAGAGATTTAATAGGAATTACAAAGAAATTTTTCACAGTGTACACTTTTTGTTTACAAGAAAGCATGCTAATTCTATTTGTATTTTATCAGTTACTATTTAAAATTTGTTTAATGACAGTAAAATCTTAAACTATAACCTAAATTGTTTTTTAGATCAGCAAAACATATGAACGATGTCTGGTGTAAAGTTTCATTCGTAACAAGGTATAGCAGTGGCACTAGTGGGATTAAAACACAACATTTGTTCAAAACTATAACATCATCAGTACTTAAAAGTATGCAAATGGAATAACTAGTTATTAGTTCGTATATCCTTCTTGAAATGATCGGAGTTCAATCTTCGTTTTACCCTTACTTTCCACTGCTTGAATATCAGGAGTGATAACTGGTACCCGTATGATCCTACTCGATTTATTTACATGTGAATATTTTCGGGCTGAAAATAAAATAAAATTTGTTTATTAATTTGCTACATTGTTATAAACAGATAAGCGAGTACGACATGCTCATTTTTACAATATGATTTTTACGATCAAAGAGAATAAATTATCGAATTTAAGTTTTATTAATTTAAAAAAATTCTCTGTAGATAATAACATAATAATTGGTCATTCGTAAGGTATACATACAATATATATTAAATAAACCAACGTTGATCTTAATCTGTATTCAGCCTATTCGATCATACACTCTTTCCGAGGGTTCCAGAACATAACATAACAAATTAGCAAACCGATGACCTCACTTCTTTTCTTACATCCTGGCATTTAAGGCAAACACGTGGTCAAATTAGTTGGCATCACTTAAGGATCTTTTGTTACATATTTCTTAAAGGTATTTTTATTGCATCAGTTTATTCTTAGCTTCTAAGTTACACACTGTCAGGTATTTTGAATTCATTTCAAGTGATTGCTTTAAAGCTATGAACGAAAACAAATATATACAAATCTGGGTATGATGTCTGGTTCATATATGATACTAGAAGTTTTAATTTCTTTCAACTATTAAGTCAGTATTATTTAACAGAAATGCATGATATTTTCAAAAATCGATGTCAATACATATCCAGGAGTCAATAATGGGGGAGTAATCAAGTTGGACGAATAAAAGGTAACTTAATTGCTCAACTTGAAAACCACGACAGATGAATTGAGCTTGAATTGGCACAAATTGGTAAGGATTATGATGCCTTTATGCTTTCCCATCAAATATATAATTGTTATAGAATTCATAGTGTTTAACACATTTTAATAGTTAATAGCATCATATTGCAAAAGGAAAAACAATGTATCGTAGGAAAATTGCTGAAATTCTCTGAGCTATCAAAATAGATATACAAAGTTTCATAATGGAAATAATATCATTTCAATGGCATTATGTTACGTAAAGATTTAATATGAGTAGACTGTCATCAACGTGAGAGGTTTGTGCTATAACACCAGGTTTAATCCACCATTTTCTACATTTGAAAATGCCTGTACTAAGTTAGGAATATGACAATTCTTGTCCATTCGTTTTTTTATGCGTTTTGTTATTTGATTTTGCCATGTGATTATGGACTTTCCAAATTGATTTTCCTATAAGTTCAGTATTTTTGTGATTTTACTTTTTCATATCAATGAAATACCAACACCTCAAAGCACCACTCCAACAGAGATGAGTATCATAAAGAAATAAGTATTGAAATCTCTAAAAGAACTGATATTGTACAAAACACATATAACATGCAAATATTAAGTAGTTATATGGTACCGATTTATGGATTTTTTTTAATTCAAAGCAACACAGCATAGTTG
The DNA here is from genome assembly GCF_963676685.1 of Mytilus edulis. Lineage (NCBI taxonomy): Eukaryota > Metazoa > Mollusca > Bivalvia > Mytilida > Mytilidae > Mytilus > Mytilus edulis. Next base: position 28,332 of record NW_027267586.1, on the reverse strand, counting down.
AAACGTCAAAATGTCTATGTGCGCTCAAATTCAGATATAGTATATGCAACAACCGAAAGTATGTACTTATTATCGATATTTATAAGACAATGTCCTGAAATCCCGTGAATGTGCAAAGTCTTTTCGTTGTTGTTAGAACAAATTCATTGCCTTTACAAAAATTTACTTGAAGTAAAGGCATGATATTATCGGTTTATTGTTTATCATTAAGTTTGTTAAATTATATTCAAACTGTAAGTTCCACTGAAAAAATATGTTCTTTACCGGAAGAAAAATTTGTGTTTTTATGCGACATTTTCAAGTCTTCTATTCCTTTTACTAGTTATAATTATTTAATTTCGAATGTAACACGGGTATTAGCATTTCCAGTCATTGTATCATTCATTTTCCGGATGTTATATCATTTATGCATATTCATACAAATTAAAACAACAAATAGTTTATTTATCGTGATTGGGAGAAATTGAATAGCAAAACCACCGATGTCAGAATGAGTAATTTGAATTCTTAAAAGTGTTTTTTCTCTTTCATTGTTTCCTTATAAATCATAATGTCAAATCTGCTTACATTCTGTCATAAATTTTCTTAGTAATAAACATCATTTCAATTACTATGATGTCAATATATGATAATAAGATTAACTAAAACTAAAGAGAGGTTGAGAGAAAACGTATACTAGTATGGGTAAGTAGCAATAGTAATTTCCAGTAAATCCCATTCATTCTGTCATTTATTTGCAAAGTCTTCACCACCATTTAAACAAAATAAGATGACATTATATAATAAAAGATCAACTAAAACTACAAAGAAGTTCAAAGAAAATGTATATGGGAATGTAGCCATAGTTATCCCCAGTGAATTCCTTTACTCACTGTCAAGTATTATCAGAAATTAATTGTGTCTCCGTGTTAATTTCGGATTCCTCCATAATAGTTTCAAGATAAATTTGCAATTTTCTCTGAAAATTCGTAAATTGTTAGTTTTGTTAGTCATGTGCATGCAAACAAATATCATTAGTGTAAAAAAAAACATAATTGTTTTCATAAAAATTCCAATGCAAATAATTATTATATTACAGTCAAAGAAAAGTGATGTATACCCCTAAACGTCTCATTCGCAATTTAAGATGTGTTGGGTTATTTTTTCAGTACCACCATTTGAAGAGGTAATCATTACCGAGGGTATTACCAGCCCCAGTTGCTAGCATTTCTATATTGAAACGAATTATCATTGATGTGGTCAGTCAATTGTGAAATGGCGACCGTGCAAGTCCGCCATGGTATAAAACAAACATCCTCATTATAATCATTATCAATTAACAGTTTACAAAACTTTGTATTTTTCGAAATATTTTTTTCGAAAAAAGGATTTTTTTTACAACAGAACAGGATTAGATAACTGTAGCTTGCATAATCTTTCGAATTGTATCGTTCTCAATGCTTTTCAACTTCGTACTTATTTGACATTTTTACTTTTGTTTAATTCAATGAGTCTTTTGTAGACGAAATACAAAGCGTGGTATCTATGATGAGTTAATAATGATAGTCACTGTATATGTCAGACAATTTTGTCAATAATACCTATACACATCTGTCATACAAGTTGGAGGTGTTTAGCTAGCCTTCCATTTATTTATTTTTTGAAAAGGCTTCAATAAAGTAAACAGTTGTTTTTCTCTTGATTCGTTGATTGTCAGATTTTATGGACTTCTCCTTTTTGAATTTGTCTTCGAATTCGGTATTTTTTTATACTGTATTATAACGCCAAAGCCATTTACCAAAATGAGATACATTATATATTAGTGAATAATAAATTGACCTTCCTAAGTCAAATATTTTCATTTTACACTTATTTTATAATCCATCTTATCAATAACCCACTCAGAAAAGAAAGGTTATTGACTAGTTCACATCACTGATTTGAAATTGTCATTATCTTCAGTAATGAAAACAATTGTTCTCCACCAGATGCTCATTTCGACAATAGATATCTTTTTAGTGATGCTAGAGACAAAACATCTGAAAATCCGAAACTCATTTAAAAGAGTTATACTGTTAATCATATTTGTTAGTAGAGCAAACATTGTAAGTGCAGATTCCTAACCAAAATTAATTTATAAAAGAAACATAGCTCTATTTTATCATTAAAATCGTTTGCTTATTCCTACCTCCTCTGCTGGCGATGCAAGTCTAGCAGCAGTAACTGCATCTTCAACTGTCATATACGTATTGTCACCATATTTTTCCACAAACTTCGTCTTTTCAAGCACTGACCATGCCTGATCTGAAAGTAGAATACATGTGTGTAAAGATTCAAATAAAATGGCATGAGTTGTTCTTAAAATAACAAAACATAATTATGAGACAGTATTCTAGAACGGTTGATATTTTTGGTATAGCTGCCATTTTTGGAGAAAGAAAAATCCTCCGGCACCTTATCTTGACTATGTACCGTTTCTCTTTTCACTGGTTTTAAATTTGCAATTCACTAATCGAAGCTTACGAATAATTTCAGTTATCTAACTTTATTCATCTGTTGTGCAGTCTAATTGCGTGCATTGCCTCATACAAATAAATGACATTGGGGTGTAAAAGCGTTGATCGAAGTACATTTTGTGCGCACGGTCAACGCTTTTACAACCCTATGAAGTTACAAAAAAAAGCATTCAATACTTATAATGACATTTTTTAGCTAGGATCATGAAAACACGATTTTTATTAAGTTTTTATTTAATTTACCTGTGCACTTTATTGTGGGACCTCGTATCATCATGAAAGATACATTTGATTGTGTAATGAAGTTGATAAAGGAATAACGCGAGATTGCAGTGTAGCCAATCAGAATAAAGTATTATAATAAAACATACATCTTATGTAATTATTTAAGGTTAAGTTATGATGAGCAATGTTTATGCCAGAACCCTGAGGCAAACCGAAGTGTTGTTATTTCTTTCCATGAGGTTCCATCATATTCTATTTTGACCTGATGTCAGGGTGTAAGCAACTAGAACAACAGTTAATTATTAAATCTAATCTGGTTCACATTTTTGACAGTCTAGATTCCTTCTTATTCAATTCTAAAAACAATCGATACTTATTATGTATCGAACACTCCACTGTTACTAGAAATAATCAATATTGTAACTTATTTACATTCGAAAAAAAAACAAAAATTATTAAAATTTGAAACAACCTTTCTAAATACTTATTTTTGAGAGACGATATTGATCATTTATACATATTATTATTCTATCGGTATTATTTTTTATTTGCAAATTTATTTATACATACCACAAATGCACGCCAAAAGCACTGTCACATGAATTGACTTATAATCGTCACACAACTGTAAAAAATGAATTAAACATATATCAATGTTAATCAACTGAAAAGTAACCATTTCTTTACAAGATAATGAGTAGCTACTCCTTTAATTACTTTATCATAAGCTTAATGGTTGTCTGGTCACGTAAGAATTTACTGTTCAATTTATTAGTTAATGGTCAATTATATCATTCATCCCTTTAAATTATAGTTATAACAAAAGGGAATATGGCAAAGTAGTTAATGAGAAAACAGTTCATCAAATGTAAACAAAACTTAAGTTGTTCATTTGATTACCGTGTTCCAAATTAGTGTGGTAATACAACCTTGTATATGTATCCTGGATTAAAATTAGTTGGTTGGTTTTTATATTGCCTTTGTTTTCTAAGTAAAATAGTGTTCATATTTAACTATCGCCAAAGTAGATCCATCATGATATACCCTTTAAGCCTTTCTGTCGTGGCTTTTGTTATTTTACTCTTCACCAGACACTTACTCTTTTGTGTGTTTTGTTAAAATGGGTTGTTCAAACATATTTTGGGGTCCGATTTGACCTATTATATAAAGTGAGCTAATTGTAAATGTAGAATAACTATCATTAGTCTATGTATAAACAGAAAAACATTGTCGTTGATTTAGAACATATAACAAAATGTTCCGAACGAGTAAAACAAATTCTTATTAAAAAAAACTATTCGTAGTATTACCTGTTTAAGAATTTTTCCGCCCACCGTATCAATGAAACACATGGCGGAACAGTCAAGAATGATATGATGGACGTATCCACAGTCGGCCATACTGGTATCTATTGGTCTCCCCATTGGAGCAAGATCATTTGATGTTGGCAAGAATCCATTCTCTTCTAATGAGCTTCCTGGATTTGAGCTTCTAGTCGAGGTATCAGAACGAGCTGAACGGAATGATGATATAGACTCTAGCGATTTAAGGGAACTCTAGATTAAAACAAAACAACATCAGAATCACTTTCATATAAAACATCAAATGAGCATGTAGGACTTTTTAGTTATGGTTCATATATACGTTTGTCACATAATAAGAACAGAATGAAAATAATATCAAACAAATTAAATTATAAGTATTTATTCATGTTGTCTAGAATCTTGCAACTTCAGTCATACGTAGAAAAGATTGCATTCATTTATACATTTTCCATTTGCTAAAACAACGTTCTAGTAAAGTTCACTTTCATACCTTGTCTTCTGAATTCCGATATGGATCCAAGTCTTTTAATTTGTTTCCTTACACGTTCTGGTTTTGTATCTGATAACGTATAAACTTGTCGGAGGAAAAGGTCGCCGTTTGCAAAATATAGTGGTGCATTGAACCCGACAATTCTTATTCCAGAGAATCCGCGAGTCTGTAAATTAAATTAAATCTAGTCATGTATATATTTGTTTCATAATGATGTATCTGTAAGTTAAACAGTTGTTCGTATTATAACGATGACAATCATGGTGCTGGTATTTATTGTATTTGATAATATCCAGAATGTTGAATTTTGTAATTTATAATAAAGTTTTATTTTAAAGTTTGCTGAGATACATATTATAAGAAGTCAATTTAATGTATGATAAGATCAATTCATGTACGAGGTCAGTAGCATACCCTGGAGCCAGAGTGGAACGAATTGATAAATATCAGAAAGGAGTTCCATCAAAAGATTGGTAAAGCCAAGAGAATCATATAGGAAAGAAGTTTGTTAATGATGTCTGATTTTGTCAGTTATTGTGAACTTTCCCGATTGTGAACTTTCCCGATTGTGAATTTACTTTGGAGTTCGATATTTTTGTTATTTTCAACATGGAAATTCTTATCATGTATAAATAATATTTTTTAGGTATATTCTCAATTTCTAGTTTCAACTACCATAGTTTTCAGAAAAAAATTAAAGATGTCACAGGAAATCATAAGATCAATGATATTGTATGTCAGATCTGAAAATGGGGTTTTACCTACGAAATCGACTGTGTTTCCTTTTTGTTCAGAAAATTTTCGTACGTTCTTCAAATGTTCATTTTTACAACTACAGCATACATTACAACAATTATATGTACCTTAATATATTTAGATTCATCTGCGAATGCATTAACGGGATCGATTTTCTTTAATATCCTGGCCTTAGCACTAAAAAATAAATCCTGTATTTAATATATATGCAGCAATTAGGATAATGATTATAACTAAATATTGAAGCTATTCTTTTGTATTGCAAATTCAAACTCAATATTTAAGATTTAAAAAACAGCTTGTATAGTAAGAATGAGTCATGTTTTATAACAAATAATATTTGTATCATATTTGTAAATTATAAAAATAAAATAACACTGATTAAGTAGACCAACCAGTTTACATACGATAAACCCGTATGAGAGATTTGAATTCCTTGAGCATTTCAATGTGTTCTTAGTCGCTCGTTTTTCAAAACGGATTTTTATAGATATAAAAGAGTGAGATGCAGAATAATACGACATATTACTTAAACCGACAATTACTTACAGATTTGAAATAACAAATAGTTATCAAAGGTACTAGGTTTATAATTTAATACGCCAGACGCGCGTTTCGTCTTCATAAGACTCATCATGACGCTCATATCTAAAAAGTTATAAAGCCAAACAAGTACAAAGTTGAAGAGCATTGAGGATCCGAAATTCCAAAAAAGTCGTGCCAATTACGGCTTAGATTATATATCCGTTTTACGAAAAATTTAAAACACCGAAGTGCTGACAACTGGGTTGGTGATACCCTCTGGGACGAAACGTCCACCAGCAGTGGCATCGACTGTAAATTATGAAAATAAATGGGACTATTGGAAATATTTTAAGAAATGTAAAATTATATAAATACAAACTTACACCTGCGTTCTGACCACTACTGTCACAAACGAAAATCCAATTCCTACCCACAAGCCAATGTCTACATAGAATACTACCACTGATACAAACGTTACTATCCATATAACCTAAATGATAAAAAATTATAGAAAAAATAAGTATTCAATTCGTCATTTTAGAATATGAAGCAATCAGATTTTTTTTTAAATCGAACACTTTAGCGGATGGATAGTTTAAAGGCAGACGGAAAAAGGAAAAATGACCTTGTGTTTAATTTTGTTGTATGAACGCCCTGTTTATAAAATAAGGTCAAAATAATATTGTTTTGTGGGCGGTTTACATTTTGATTATTACTTTCAATCTCCTGATTTTTATGACAATTGCAACCAATATAAAATTTGTATTAGATACTTGTGCTTTGTGTCTACTTCACAAATGGTACATAATTGGTTGATTTAAATATAAATAGCTGATTTTGATAATTTGGTCAAATGTATAGGCAGTTCTATCTATACGGACTGAGAATTATACAATATTAATGGATTACTTGATTATACTTACAAAATCATAAGCTGATACATGAAAGAGCTTTCTAAGCTGGAACAACTGCATAAACATGCTTCTCAATGCTACCACAATGATTGATGATAATACACACTGAAGAATAAGTTAATTTCAGTGTTTAAGATAATATTTTTTTACTAAAGTTTTTAAAAAGATTTATGACTTGTGACGATAGCTTATCAGATTATTTCGTCATTTGATTAGGGACTTTCTGTTTTGAATTTTTCTCGGAGTTAATTTTTTTTGTGATTTTACTTTTTATCCTGTAACAGAAAATAATTATTGTTTTGGCGTACATATAATTAAAACTAGTAATCTTGTCCCATCATCGCCTCGGTGAAAAAGGTAAGCAAAACATAAGATTCAAATTGACAAACAGTACATACGGTAAATAATTGGATCCAGCAGCAGCATCTATGTCATACAAATGGGCTTTACGTGAGGTCATAAAAGATGTAAATACACTTGTATGCAAATTTGTCCGCCATTACAGAAAATCATTTGATGTCACAACTAAAAAGTGATTGTTTGAGGAAATTAATCGGAGGTGACATAAAGTCATTCGGAGGCAAAATACAGCTAAATACCAAAAGTGTAAATACGTTTATTAACATACCGTGATATTCCAGGTAGTTGGGTACTTGTGAATAGTAGTCTCAATGATAATAAATACATCACGTTGTTTGTATCTATATCTGATTTCAGATTGTTACAATAACTAACTACGTTTTGCAGCTAAAAAACTACCTTTTGGCTGTTTTATATTTGTCTTTTTATACTCACATATTTCACACACAATAGCCGTAAACTAACAGTATTCTCGAGAAAAGAAGGTCTGGGATAGGGGTTCTTTTGGCTGCATTCTTTTTCAAGGCCATTTTATTTATTGCCGACATTTATTTTCTATATTCTAATTTTCTCTATTCTTTATTATTTTTGTGCTCATTGTTCTAATTATGTACACCCCATCCAGAACTTCAGGTAATTCAAACGATTGCATGATTTTCTTTTTTTTTTTAGGTTTGTGACACTTTTGTCTTTTTCATTTTTAGCCATGGCGTTGTCAGTTTGTTTTAGATTTATGAGTTTGACTGTCCCTTTGGTATCTTTCGTCCCTCTTTTAGTGTCTTAACAATGATACACATATGAAGAAGATGGAGAAATTCACCTATTTAAGAAATACTTACATTTGGTAGATCTTCAAAGAGAGGTCCAATGACCAAAATAACAACGAGCACAAGAGCGGCAGAAAATACACTCGTTAGCTAAAATGAAAAAATAAAACTCAGTTTTTTTAAGATATAATATAATATAATCCAGTTTTCCGTCTGATAATTGTCCTACTATTATAGATATTTTCTGGTTAACTACAGGTTGAAGAATAATAATTGTTTGCCAGTCCTAATAACAAGTTATTATATTGATTGTTCCTGCTTTTGGTCCTGGTTTTGGTCCTGGTTATATTTCATTTTTTATTATACTTCGGAAAGAAAGTGTTGAAATCGGCATTTAAAAATAGTTTCTAATATTTTTCAAAGCACAAATTATATGAACTTTTATTTTTTTGTAGCACACTGAAATGGTGACGTAGAAAAATATCGAGGAGTACCGATTGCTAATTTCTAATTCAAATATATTGACACATGGCAAAAAATATCTGTTTTGCAGACGGTAAATAACGTTTACATGCATATGGTTTTCAGAAAGGATAGTACATATCATGATTATAGAAACGTTTACAGACTAATATCTTAGAACCGATATCTTATAAATCACGAATTATCTGGCAATGTGCTTGTTCTCGACTCTAGGAGTCGAGATTAAGAACTGAACGATGGACAGATAGTGCGTGAATTTTTCTTGCTTCCTGATTGGAAGATATTACGAGACGTGAATAATCAAAGTTTATTGATTGGTTAGGACAATCCAAACCAAGTAAATGTCCTTCAATCCCGTAGAGTATCGGATTTGTCCTCTCTATTTAAGCAATTAGATTTTACACAGGTAACCTTTATCTATAAATATTCGAATCTTCTGGAGTAAACAACAACGTTTAAACGATAATAATTCATAGCGTGTGACCTCACGTGTGTGGTAAATTTGCTGATTAATGCACGTGGCTATTCTAGTAAATGAATTTATCTACAAAGCGAGAGCACTTTCCATTTTCATCAGCTAAGAGTCGAATAGCCTTTTTGAAAGGCTAACGCTTGTACTATAAAGACTTCGATCAAAGTATACTTCAAACATGGCAGAAATAATCTGATATGGTTTTCAGAAAGGATAGTTCAAATCATGGCTATGTTGACGTTTATAGACTAATATCTTGATATAGATAACTTGTAAATAAATCACGAATTGTAAGACCATTGTGTTTGTACGTATAAAGACTTCGATTAAAGTATACAAATGGAAATTGATTGTTTTCATAATAAAAGACATAACTTTATTAGCAATGCAACACATGTTAATCATGTATTAATATGATAATTGTGGTTTGAACGTTATAGCTATCAATAAATCATTATGTGTAAGAAAATATGTCTTTGGTAAGAACAATCATTTAATAAGTCGATTAGGATTAATAAATGCGTTTTATCCATTATTCGCATTTGCCTTTCCAATCGAAGAAAAGAGACGGGCATATGAAATAACTTATCAAACTTCCCATAATACTTTAATAAATATTCATCAAAACACTGCTGTCATTCAGTTGTGTACAAACATCAGATTTGTATAGCTTCCAATGTTGTCTTTTGTTGATTGCAGTTGGTCGTTCTTTGTATTTTGCAATGACGTGATAAAATTCTATTAGAATTATGAGTTTGAATATTACATTAGTATCTTGCGCCCTTGTAAGTTTAGATTTAAATCATTATATTACATTGTCCTATCTTTCAGTAATCAAAATAGGTTACTTACCTGAGTTTTACCACCTGCTGATTCTTGGACAGAGCTACGGGAAACAGAAGCTGCAGCAGGATAACAGGAGAAAAAAAGATCCAAATATATTAGATACTCCATATGCAATGAATTCCTAGAATAGTGAAAAGAGTTTGTGCTTTTATGTGTTATATATACATAAACAATGAATCCATAGAACAGTGAAAAGAGTATGTGTTTTATGTGTTATATATACATAAACAATGAATCCATAGAATAGTGAAAAGAGTATGTGTTTTATGTGTTATATATACATAAACAATGAATCCATAGAATAGTGAAAAGAGTATGTGTTTTATGTGATATATATACATAAACAATGAATCCATAGAATAGTGAAAAGAGTATGTGTTTTATGTGTTATATATACATAAACAATGAATCTATAGAATAGTGAAAAAGAGTACAAGTATTGGTTGTTATATGTCCCAATTTTGCAATGATTTCATAGAATCGTAAAAAAAAAAAAAGATTCCTAGGCGATATTTTTGGACAGAAATTGCATGAACTGGCAACTGTAATGCTCAGACGTCTATTGCCGAATGTACATTTAGTGCAGAAAAATGGTCTCCGTTAATGGCATTGCATTTGAATGTTTATAAAATAAAAATATGTACTCAAACTATATATAATACCTAAGCTGTTCGTTGACAACATAAAAAATTCATAAGGCACAACCAAAAAAAGTACCAAATATACAAAGAAATTAATTCAAAGCTTGATGACTGATGAATACAAATAATACAAAGAACATACTGGCTTGGACGTCGCCCGGGTTACCAAGGTCCTCTCTTGCTGCACGGAACACTGTAGCATTTGGATTAGGGACTTTCCGTTTTGAATTTTCCTCGGAGTTCAATATTTTTGTGATTTTACTTTTTTCAAATAAAAAATATTTATATACCTGGTTTGAATCTATTCTGTAATGATGTTTCTTGCCATAAGAGCAGCAAGCGAAACAGACTGAGCAAATGCAACAACAGCAACAATGATAGCTTCACTGAAATTATCTGTAGCATCTCTGAAGGAAGGAATTTTAGGCAGTGGTAACCTGGAAAAAACAATTATCCTGGCAATTAGGAACCATATGTTCTATTGGAAACTAACACATGCTGATAAAATAAAACGTTTGGATTAGTACTATAAATATAAATAAATGTTGTGACTTGAGGGAAAATAGATTGCTTTGCATATCTAGTTATTCAATTTTGTCCGTCATACTTCATATTAAATTATTAAAATTAGTTCGCCATAGGTTGTTTACTGATGGTCAATGTACCAATATAAATCGAGATTCCTAGTGGAAGTGTTAGGTCTCGTTAGACGGTAGCACTAACAATAAGTCAAGATCTCAAATGGCCGACTTGTTATATGTGTGACTTTATTTTACTGAATAATAACTAGGTTCTGGAAAAATGAGAAAATAATTCCCCTTACGATTCCATAGTAGCAGTTGTACAACTTAAACGTACGTTCTAACTTATAATACAAAAAAGCACTTTAATTGAAAGGATTATCATATAATAAGTTGTTTACCCAGCAGGGACTTTTCCAACAGTTTTTCATTCCATATGTATCATGAAAATGTCCATAATGAGAGGCCAGTGTACCAATGACAACCTACAGTAGAGAACATATTTATCAAATGGGATATAAAAAACAAGGCCGCTTATGTAACAGCTGTGACCTTGTTTCAATAAAAAATATTGTATAAAAAATAGCAAAACAAATAAATGAATAATACAAACATTGTTTACTATCGTGCAACTCATTTTTTTATTAGTTGATAAATACTACAATCTTGTTGTTATGACTCTGTTTATATATCATAGGTTTGTATTACAATATAAAAAGTAGAGAAGATGAGGTATGCTTGCAGAGATCACATAAAGTGGATGTATTGCTTACATCCACTTCATTTGAACTTTGGTAAATAGTTGTCACGTTGGTGGTCATGCCACATCTATTCGCATATGCTTTACATCATACGACCTGGGTTAATATTAGTATCCATAGCTTGTGCACTGTTACATTCGCGCATATCCTGGTGGTGTTAGGTACATATATAACTCCGCAATAACTGTGGTGGTTCATAAAATTATCAGTTTGTCACAAAATTGTCAAAGTCTCTTAATGCCGTATAGCATGTTAGATGTGTTTTATCATTTGATTTTGCCATGTTTCCGTTTTGAATTTTCTCGGAGTTCAGTATTTTTGTAATTTTCTTTTTACATTCCCTGTTCCACAGACGTCTAACAACAATGTTTACGTGGCCTGTTATAGCAAATAAGTTTTTCAATTTGGAGATCGCCAAACCTACGGTGCCCCATCTTATTGATACTTACCACTACTAATTCAACAGGTATAGGTATCTTCAAGTGTTTCTTGAATCTCGTGTTGACTTGAACCTTGACTATATACAAAATCACAATACAAATAGCCGACATTATTATTGTAGCTGGATTTGTATCCCCAATGTTCTCAATAATTGCTTTGTACGTCTGAAAAAATTAAAAATAATGATTAACTTACAAATAAACTCATGATCATAGATATCAGGACTACACTTTGTATATACGCAAGACGCGCGTTTCGTCTACAAAAGACTCATCAGTGACGCTCTTATCCAAAAAAGTGAAAAAAGCCAAATAAAGTACGAAGTTGAAGAGCATTAAGGACCAAAATTCCTAAAAGTTTTGCCCAAATACAGCTAAGCTATCTTTCCTGGGGTAGAAAAGCCTTAGTATTTCAAAAATTCTATTAAATTTTGTAAACAGTTAATTTATAAATATAACCATATCAATGATAATTCATGTCAGCACAAAAAGTGTTGACTACCGGACTTGTGATACCCTCGGGGAAATAAATCTCCACCAGCAGTGACATCGACCCAGTCGTTGTAAATAAACTCATCATAGATATCAGGACTAAATTTTGTATACACGCCAGACGCGCGTTTTGTCTACATAAGACTCATCGGTGACGCTTGAATCCAATAAAGTGAAAAAAGGCCAAATAAAGTACGAAGTTGAAGAGCCTTAAGAACCAAAATTCCTAAAAGTTTTGCCAAATACAGCTAAGGTAATCTATTCCTGAGGTAGAAAAGCCTTAGTATTTCAAAATTCTATTAAATTTTGTAAACAGTTAATTTATAAATATAACAAATATCAAAATAATTTAATAGCGCTTATTACTATAACTTACTATGAAAGTGCTAATTAGCTGTAAATAACAAAATAATTAAAACTTATCTGGAAAGTGTTGATTTGCTGAAACATATTGATATAGGAAGATGTGGTGTGAGTGCCAATGAGACAACTCTCCATCCAAATAACAATTTATAAAAGTAAACCATTATAGGTCAATGTACGGCCTTCAATATGGAGCATTGGCTCACATCGAACAACAAACTATAAAGGGCCCAAAATTACTAGTGAAAAACCATTAAAACGGGAAAACCAACGGTCTAATCTATATAAAAAAAATGAGAAACGAGAAACACGTATAAATTACATAAACAAACGACAACTACTGTACACCAGATTCCTGACTTAGGACTTTTATGCCTCTATAACTTAATATTTTAAAATAACTGCCGTTGAAACACAAATAAACTAATATTTTGATTTCTTCATATACTAGTATATGTACTTACATTAAATATTTGATATAAATTTGGAAACCGCTTTATCTTCAGTCCAAATATATACTTGACTTGACTAGTGAAGACATGTACAGCAGCGCCGGTGGTGAATCCACTGACCAGAGGGTCGGACATGTACGTGGTAACAAATCCCAAGCGGAAAACACCAAATAATGTCTGAAATAAATTATCAGTATACAGTATCAATACTATTGTGGTACACATGATCTCTAAAAAATGAGATCTAAAAACAAGAATATAATTTTGTTCGGAATAATGGTATATTTTTAGAAATATATACGTATTTGCTAATAAGCCAATATGATAAAAACAATCTTGAAGTTAACTTATAGTTGTTAATTTCTATGTCATTTAGTCTCTTATGAAGACTTGTCTCATTTGCATTCATACCAAATCTCCTTTTTTATAAGGATACGTTTTTTTAAAAACATGCTTGTGTTATCATTACATGTTTTAAGCTACATACCAAGAATTGATTCGTAAGCTATTTGTGTATTTGAAAGGCACATACCTACAACACTTTATTCCTACTTGGAAACAAATATAAAATAAAAAAAAATATGGAAAAAAAATAGAACTACCGGAAGCATTTTAACGATATACCATATTACAAATATAAACTTTTCATCACTTACTTGTATCACACCGACAAGAAAGCATACAGACGCCGCTAACGCCATCTTTTCTACGTCCAGCGCAGAAATAAGATCAGGTGTACCCGGTGTTGTTGTGGAATAATTGCCACCGGTGACATTGTAGGGTTCGACTGTTAATGTTACAACTCCTGGCTTTTCGTCCAGTTGTGAAACTATAGATCCAGTCATTAGACTCACAACAGCCACAGTACCTTGAAAACAATAGTAAATTAGACAAAACAAATTGCTATTTATTTAAGGAGGAGATTCTGTTTATCATAATGCTAAATGATGTTTACGATAGATAAATAAGTATGAAATCCACCGAAAAACAAAGAAATGTCTAGAGTATAACGTTCTGTCTTTAACAAGGGTGATGTGTTTATATAATTTGTCGAGCTTTAAATCGTTCCATGTCTATCAAAGATGTTCAAAAGTTAAAGATACATTCCAAGATCTGCTATCTCAAAATGACGAGAAACATAAATATACTGCATACAACAGCTACTGTTGAGGGTCCTGACTTCAGTCAATCACAAGAAAACGTGTCGGAACTGGACAAACGAATGGCTATTTCTTTAGATTGCAATTTTTAATTGAGATACTAAAATGTTGATTTTTAGATTATATGTGTACCCAAATTTAATTTTGAACGAGCACAAATAACTTTTTAGTTTTGTAAAATGTACACCATTGTTGTATCAAGTGTTTGAACAATTTGGGTATGTTTGCATTGGGCAATTCTTTGCAGCCTCCCAACTTTTGATTAGATAATTAATCTAACGACGATCACAGTCTGTTTAGTTATCACCCTCAATAAAACAAAAATACTATTGTCAATACTTACCCATTGAAATATGTTTTGATGTTCCGAATATATAATAGAGAAGAACGGGAAAGAATGCTACATAAAGTCCGACAATAGGTGGGAGATCTGCTAACATAGCGTAGGCCATACCTAAAACAAATACAACATTTAAAGTACATCTTCTAAAATAGCGCAGGCCATGCCTAAAACAAATACAACATTAAAAGTACATCTGATAACATAGCGTAGGCCATGCCTAAAACAAATACAGAATTAAAAGTACATCTTCTAACATAACGTAGGCCATACCTAAAACAAATACAACATTAAAAGTACACATGCATTGCAGTTAATATATTCATAAACTTAAAATACCGATATATTGATATTTACCAGTTGTTTATGTATTCCAAGTAATGTCGTTTTGTATGAAAATGAAAACAATATATTTAGAGTATGAGTACATGCGAAAATTTACATATCGGTATAAAAAAAATAAAAAAAATTTCACTTTACTATAAGCCACGGCGTTAAAAGCACCCTAAAGATTCATTTTAAGTGTATTTTCATGAAATCTTTAACTCCAATGTTGTTTTTTTTTCTAATGGTAAAAAAATCAAGAGACATAAACAAAAAATATCGTTTACAAAACAAAGCCTTTAATTGCCTAGTAGCATCCACAGATTGCAAATCTATACTTGAAGCATGTAAACATGTCATATTTAGACAAGACGTGTAATTTCAAAAGCTTTTCTGTGAGGAAAAAAGAAGTGAATGTCGAGAGAAATCTTTAATTTTGTGTTATTAAAAATCAAAACTAAAATGTAAGTGTCAGTCATGCCATTTTGTTTTGAGAAATGGTTTAGTGGGGTCATTTTCGTCCTGTCTCATTATTTTTAATCCCACATCTCCATACACAAATATATATGCAGTAGTACTCTTAGACTTATTATAATTTTTTTATGACTACATACCATTGATGCAATATCAGAGCAGCCTTAATTGTGAATTTATTTTAATTGTCTTTTCTCTTGCAGTCTCTCTGTTTATTCTTTTGAAAGACATATATCACGAAACTAAAGTGGTTTTTTTTTTCTTTTTTATTTAGACGTACCTTGTGGAAGTTGCATAACACCAACGGTAAATCCAGCAATGATATCATTCGGAAGATCAGTTCTAATTTTATATTTTTTCATAATGTTTATACTAGGCACAGTTTTAAAGAAGCCCTTCTTCAATTGTTCTGAAGAGCAATTACACATTGAGTTAAAATGGTCGCAGCAAGAGTCTTTGATAGAGTCCTCGCTGTGGGGTTGACGGTATTCCTTTCGGAAGGTATTGGCCTGGTGTAGTTTCGGAGGTTCGTTGCCATTGGATATAGATGTTTCCGCAATGGAACCAGTTTCGACATCCCCATTTTGAACTGTTTGCTGAACTGTTTTTATGTCACCATTTGAGTCGGACATGACTATATTTTGAGAAGTAGAAAATATCAGCTAATTTTCTCTGTTCTGGTTGTCTGGAACAAAAAGTAAACAATAAGTATTTACATATTTGAAAAAAGTCCCAATATTAAATTGAGGTTATTCGCAGCTAAAATTCACAATTCATGCAACATTTCATATAGAAAAAAGGGATGGAAAATACAAAGGGGACATTCTCAACTTATAAATATATATGTATATAATATTTTGTTCTTTTGTTGTTTTTTTTCTCTCTGTATGATGTATTGTAAAATTATTATGTTGATTTACATGTATGTATGCCTTCAACCCATATGGGTACAAATGTGCATTTATATTCGAAATTATAAAATTTGATATAACTCTTAATTTCATAGTTGTAGCACGGTTGTTAAATATCGTGTACACATTTTTAAAATTAAGCACGGAATGTGAAAAAAAAATTCTGACGGGTGTCCCTCGAAAATGGTACTCAGATTTTATCAAAGTACCGACCTTGAACTTATGGGTAAAAAAAATCAGATTATGATAAAAAAAAAACATGCAAAATTGATAAATACTTATGCGCTACTACCAATTGAAATAATAATTTGGTTCCCACGCATGACTTGTGTTTTGGGATATTTCTAAGAGCTTGTACTTAGAGTCCCGTATTATTATCATGACAATTACCATGTAAAATTAAATCTGTTATACTTGTTAATCAATATTACATGTTTCCTACAACAGTATTTGGATTAACCTTTTTTCATGGCATTCCGCTAGATTTAACGAACTAGAGTTTTTGAGTCATAGTCTCAGACGTTTGACTTTTAATGTTTCATGAACATAATTGTAGTTGTTTTAATTTATATTTTTTTATTATTATCGATTCGCATTAACTAATTCGAATTAGATTCGCATTCGAAACGTTCTACGTCCTAACGTCAATTCTAATTCGAATTACAATGCGCGTCAAATTCGCTTTACTGTCCAATAAACTCATCATAGATACATTGTACCATGATTAATTTAGTATATACGCCAGACGCGCGTTTCGTCTACAAAAGACTCAACGACGTTAACTTTTAATTCGTATTCACAAAAGCGTATTTCTAATGCGAATAAGATAATTCGAATTAGCCAATTGGAATCAACTCGAATTAAAAAAAAAAAAGACGACTGTGTGAACGCGATTAGCGAATTCGATTCGCATTCGATTCGAATTCAATTCGAATTAAATGTACGTGTGAACGAGGCATTATTCTTATTTGACCTTTCTGCACTGACTTTCCATGGAACTTAATTATTTGAAAAAAAATCTGCATTATTGTCTTGTTTTGCATTCCTATAACTTTGAATGAGCTTACGTGTAAGGCTACCATATTTCTAGGCCAATCAAACTTCTGTTTGTATTTTTAAATTGTATTTAAGTTAAAATATAACCAACACTGGTTTTTTTTTGTTTTTTTTTTTAATTATGAATAATTTAGAGACGAACAAACAATAACAGTTATAAACAATTCATGGACATAAGAAATGGAATAAAAAAAAATTCCGTGTAATACATGAAGTTCCATATTTCTAGGCCAATCAAACTTTTTAAATTTTATTTAAGTTAAAATAACATGAAAACGAATATATGGGATTTGAGATAAGAATTTGTTCCAAGAAATTGATTTCTCTATAAATGTATTTCTACGAAATAAAGTCATAAATCCCTATAGTTCTGAAAAAGTCATAAATCGAAACTTGTACATGTAGCTACCACTTTAATTCGCCATAATACAGTAGAGTTGTACAAATATATAAAAACGTAGTTCTTAACTATTAGTAAATAACCATTTATTCAAATAAGGAATATATCGACCCTAAATTAAATACATGTACATGTATATACATATAAATGCACTTTACAAAATGATCACTAAACATTTACGTCTATCAAATGACACTGGCGAATCCAGCGGGGATGTTGTAGCTGGACCCCCCCCCCCCCCCCCCCCCCCCCCGCCATCAAATTTTCGTTTCAACACCGAGTCTAATGAACCATCAGTCCCCAAGGGTATCATCAGCTTGGTAGTCAGTACTGTCGGTTCTCATGTCAATGATAACAAACCTTTCTAAATTTGCCTGTTTTTTTTTTTTTTATTTTAAAATTACTAGTATCAAGAAACTTAGGTTTCAACCCCTCGGGCAATGTTGGTTTTTATTTTAGGTCAATTTTTATTATATAGCTCTTCTACAGTTTCGGTTTTATACATCCTTAGATTTTGTTCAAATATTCGGTTTTGAGCATTCCTGATCAAGCTTACCCCAGAAAAGGGCCTCAGACCCATGCAATATATATCGTGTTGTTTTCATGTTTTGACGTACTGCCAACTGTTCATAGCGTCAACTATAATATTAATTTCTTATGTTTGCTAGCGTATTGCCAGACATCGTACAGTTCTATTTCTTGTATATAATAACTACATATAAAAACGAAACATTTGAGTATCTATATTTAAATTAAAAAAACGTATGTATTCTTTGGAACTTTCTATCGTCAAGAACATGAAATATTTGCCACTGAACTTCGATATTGATATCCATATATCGATCACTAATTCCACATTTTTCTCAAAAAAATCAAATTTGAACTTTTGACAGTAATTAATCCTCATGCAGCGAATATCAAAAATATTATATATGCTGTTCAATATATATTCTTAGCAGTGTATAGTGTTCTTAAACATTGATTAATTTCGTGAATCTCGCTTATGAGATTTGTCTCGCAAATTTTGGAAATGAAAAATCCGATTCATCAGTGTCCAATATGTTAGAGTAACGTGTATTCAAAAGTTGAAGGAAATCGATAAAACTCATTAGAAACCAAAATGAGTGAAGACTAAATGCGTTGCGTTTCTACAGGTGTAACTTAAAGCAATTCTCGTTTTAGCAGATAGTAAAAATACTTGGGAATTAGTATACTAATTTGCTATGAAAATAAGGAGATATTGTAAGATTGCCAATGAGACAACTCCGAACAGTTCAAATTAAGTGATAGTAAGCATTTAAAGGCAACCGTATGTGCCTTCAAAAATGCCAAAAACCAATACCGTGTAAACGGCTTTAAACGGCTCAGACTTGAAAAAACATGGTACTTTGTATATTTTAATGTATGTCATTAATTCGAGCTAATTCAATCTTTTTAGCATACATAAATTACACCCTGCTTTTAATGGTGCCATCCTTGTTCCGCATTATGAGCGTTTTTGCTTATCGAGTTCATAGTTCAGAGACCATGTGCATAGCTATGGACTTGTATAACTTGGTTTGTTTATAATATATTATAAATACCGCTGACAGACATTTCAACATCTGTCATTAAAACGATTCATGAATTGATTTTTTAGGAGAAAAAAAAAATAAATAGAAAATCAAGCACCAAGACATGAATTTCTTTTATTTTATATTTTAAAAGTTTATACGTCTAGGCAATAACATGTAAATTAGCTGCATGTTTTATTCAAAGAAAAATCAACACAACGGACCGTGAACTTTTAAACTTTCAAAGCAGGCGACACAACCATTCCTATTGCAAAATGAACAAATGAGCACTTCACTGAAACAATTTCAAGGGGATCAACCTCGTTTAAAGTTCCCTACCTTAATTTT
Source organism: Mytilus edulis (assembly GCF_963676685.1). Lineage (NCBI taxonomy): Eukaryota > Metazoa > Mollusca > Bivalvia > Mytilida > Mytilidae > Mytilus > Mytilus edulis. The sequence continues at coordinate 8,438 of NW_027267586.1, read as the reverse complement.
GAAGTAACTTCCATTTCACGCCATGGTTGATTTTTGAGTTACAGTGAAAACGACAATATTTATTGACGTGTTAAGTCGTACATATAAGTATCTGCAACAGATGTGGATATTGATCAATATATGTTTTATTCAAATGTCAGGATAAACTAAGTTGTGATGTATATATCGGGCAAAAACTTATAAGTAGTAATTAGATGGGCGGTATTATAATTTTCTTTTCTTTTGTCTATTTTTTTTAATATTTTAAAATGAAAACTAGTTACATTTCATCGATTGATTTTATATTGTCATTTGGGAATTGCTATAAACTGCTGTCAAATAATTCATGCATATTCAGACGATTAAACAATCAATGTAAATAATATTGAAATATCAATTAATTAATCTATCTCTTTCTCTTTCTTTTTATTTTTACTTAAAAGTTCAACAGGTCAACATACAGCATAATTTTGAAATAGACATATCGGGGCCTTTTATAGCTGACTTTGCGGTATTGGCTTTGCCCATTGTCGTAGGCCGTACGGTAACCTATAGTTGTTAATTTCTGTGTCATTTGGTCTCGTGTGGAGAGTTGTCTCATTAGCAATCATACTACATCTTCTTTTTTATATCTTCATTTTCATTGATATCGATGTCGTAATTGTTTTAATATTATGGTGTGTCTTTCTATGTCGAACAAATAAAGTTTATATTTACTTGTATGTTACTATATATGATGTATAAATCAACAAAATAATTTCAAAATTAATTAATTAAAAATAACTACGGAGACCTGGGGTGGTGTTCTCGAAGCTATCTTAGGACTAGCATAACAAAAGATACGTCTGAGATAGCTTCGAGACACAACTTAAGAGTGTCCTAAATTGATCCTACGTCCATCCTAAAATTGGTCTTATCTATGACTTAGGACGAATCTTAGGATACTTTCGAGAACACCACCCCAGGGTGATTGTTTAAAGCTTGAATCGACCCAAAAATATCACTCATACGTGTAACATATACATTGATTTTTAATTAGAAAAAATACATGTTTTCTTGAGCCTTGTTTGACCCTTGACGGTTGTAATCAAAAACATGATATATTTTGTGTAAGAATATCTTGTAATCAGGCATGCGATAAATTTAACATACGCCTCTAATAAAAAGATGAAAAAAGAAGGGAAAAATCCATTCATACTAGTTCTAGAAGCAGTTCGTATTTAATTAAGCGGACGTAAGTCATGTGTATGTTCTTATAAGTTCTACTGTTAAACAACAAACATCAGCATCTGAAGTATTTGAATTATTCTAGTTATAAAAATTGATTGGTTGATGTTTGCTTAATGTTCATTGGTCCCATGCAGTCAGCTGATCTGTTCATGCATTGCGATCTTGCAAAGCTGGAACTTATTGTAAAGTCTGGGATACTTATGGTGACTAGTCTAGATGAGCCAAACCAATTATGAATTTGCCAATGAGACAACTTTTTACCAGAGACCAAATGACACAGAAATTAACAACTATAGGTCACTATACGGTCATGTCAATTTACAATTTTCACTGGACGATAAGTAAAAAGCAACCAAGAACAAGTGTATGTTTACAACAGTAAACAGGCGCGGATCAGATGGGGCGCACCTAGCTCACGCCCCACTCAGTTTATAAAGGAAATATAAATGTAAATACAGTCCACTAATTCGCGCCTCATCCTAATTTCAAATCATGCCTGGTAAATGCATTTTCCTAAGGCAGGATAGAGTTGTTTTGATTTAAACAATTCTCGTTTATGCAAATTATTCACAGGCACTTGTCCTATATACCTGTTATATGAATGTATATGCTAGGTAAAACATTGACAAATCGTGCCACTCAAGGCTTTTAGTATGATATGTAAACAAGTACACGCTTTTAAGTGCACATGTTTTTTCTTTTCTTTTGATAAAATGCTATTGCCACAAATTTACATAATTCGCGATATCCGAATTTCGCTCTATGAATACAAATGATATGGTTTTTTTTTACTAATTTCATGGTTTTCTTAACTTAATGGATCTTAATGAATTATGAAATAGTGTCCCTCTGTGGTCAGGTACATGATATATAGGTTTCAAAAACAGAAGGATTACAGTTTTTAAAGATATGATCGTTTGATTAGTCACAAAATGTAATTGAGAAAGAAAGATTATGATTTAAATCGAGATTTTTTTCTCGCTATTACATTTAAATAGCTTATTTGATGCTTTGGTAATATAATAATAAATACTTACCTCGATAATTGTTTTTAATCATAATTGAAAAGTTTGTCTGTCAGTAGTTTATAAAGAAAAATAAATCGCAGTTGGCTAATTTTTTTTTGCTGCTTTTACGTACGACGTGCTAATGGGAAAGCACCGGGACGTAAACACTTGCTAAATGTCATGACCAAATATTTCTTGTTTGTATATGATTAAAGAGATGATATAATTAAAAAAGAACAACAACATTTATAATTTTATGTTTATCTATTAGTACATATATAGAATGTACGTATATCATTAATATTTAGTGTTTGTCTCCCTTGGTTATTCGAAGTATATAAATGCATCCAACACGGGAATGTTCCGATGTTTGATGTGGTAGCTTTTTGTACAACTGGAAAAGTTAGGACAAACTGAAGTTGTGTTACTATGCAGAGGTAGCTGTATAGGGGGGGAGAGCGGGGTGCCTAGGTCCCCTTATGGAGCTATATATATATATGGTAAATGTAAAGAATTTTTAGAAGAACCACTCCAAACGTTGCTTCCTTAGGGAACCCCACCCTCATAACCCCAAAGTTATATGTTTCTGGACTCCACTCTCATAATCCCAAAGTTATATGTTTCTGGACCCCACCCTCATAACCCCAAAGTTATATGTTTCTGGACCCCACCCTCATAACCCCAAAGTTATATGTTTCTGGACCCCACCCTCATAACCACAAAGTTATATGCTTCTGGACCCAACCCTCATAACCCCAAAGTTATATGTTTCTGACCCCACCTTCATAACCCCAAAATTGTATGCTTCTGGACCCCACCCTCATAACCCACAGTTATATGTTTCTGGACCCCACCCTCATAACCCAAAGTTATATGTTTCTGGACCCAAACCTCATAACCCCAAAGTTACATGTTTCTGGACCCCACCCTCATAACCACAAAGTTATATGCTTCTGGACCCCACCCTCATAACCCCAAAGTTATATGTTTCTGTACCCCACCCTCATAACCCCAAATTTATATGTTTCTGGACCCCACCCTCATAACCACAAAGTTATATGCTTCTGGACCCAACCCTCATAACCCCAAAGTTATATGTTTCTGGACCCCACCTTCATAACCCCAAAATTGTATGCTTCTGGACCCCACCCTCATAACCCACAGTTATATGTTTCTGGACCCCACCCTCATAACCCCAAAGTTATATGCTTCTGGACCCCACCCTCATAACCCCAAAGTTATATGTTTCTGAACCCCACCTCATAACCCCAAAGTAATATGTTTCTGGACCCCACCCTCATAACCCCAAAGTTATATGTTTCTGAACCCCACCCTCATAACCCCAAAGTTATATGTTTCTAGCTATATATATTTTTTTTTTATTTCTTGATAATTGTGTGGTTTCCGAGTGCGCTTATAGATCATGAGCATATTTTTTGCCATAATTTACGTATATCTTTCTTGATAATTTATGGATATCGCATGCGCTCTTTGATAGCTCATCATTGTATAATTGTGCACTGTCACAATAGTTACTGCAAAAGCGAGTAAAGTGCTTCTTTAACTCTAAAAGAGCATATTTGACACTTCTTAATTGAGGCGTCCTTTTGAAATTCAGGATACAAATGGATATATTCAATCACATCCGCTTGATCGGGAGTTTTATTAAAACTAATAATGTGTGTGTATGAAAATAACACTTTATAATTGTTTTTGCATCATAAGAGCCTTTCTGAATTTCAATCAGGAACAATAAAACCCAAATTATTAATTTTACTGGTGGAATATGTAGCCGATGCATCTCTTTGATTAATTTTCATATTTGCTGTGTATTACGTAAATGGCATTAAACAACTTTCCCTTGTTTAACAAATTACCTTTGTCAGTGTCGACAACTTGACAGCAAAGCATATGTTTACCAATATGTGCGGTTTTGTTTACGTGTATAAAGTCAGATATACCGAATTCAATTGTTTGTAAATACTTTAAAACTATATTTTTTTAATTATTTTGATGTTAAAAATGGGTGTATCAATTATTAGGATGTATCATCAGTCGAAAAGACACTTAAAATTATAGGGCAACTTTCAATTTCGTGTCATGCATTTGCAATTGTCTACCATACTCAAATCCCTCCATTGCTACATATATGTGTCTAATCCATTTCAGGTCATTTTCTTCCAAAGTGTTTCATTGGTCCTTCTCACGGGAGAGATGATCAACTGGTGTGATGCCGGGTTGTGATATGGTCTACGGCTAGGTATAACACATTCCTCTGGGAAGTTGATCTCATATGAATTGGATATTCTTTTTATGTCTCTTTTGATCATACAGTTCATAAAAAATCGTTGCTGTATATTTTAACATGCTTGGCTTTCAAACATTTAGGTTTTAGCGTTCCTGATGAGGTAAACCAAGAAAAAGCTGAGTCAAAGGCGCTTCGGACGCACGCAATTTATCATGTGTTATATTCTTCATGAACATAAAAAAGGAGAGGGAAGCATATGACCGATTAATAGTAATATAAGATGTCACAGTAAGGATTTATTTAGATAACATCAGATAGTTTCTTGCAAACAGCTGATTTTTCGTCAACTATTACGGCAAATAGTTATCAAAGGTACCAGGATTAAAATTGACTACGCCAGACGCGCGTTTCGTCTACACTGTAAGACTAATCAGTGACGCTGACTGCATGTTGCACTCGTACAGAGCAGGATTCGTTCGAATTCACCGAACTACACCTTTAGTGTAATGAAACTGTTATATTCTACACTTTGTATTTATCTATCTCTATTCACACTACTCATAGCCGCAAATGTTCTTTCTCAATAAGAACTTTATCACTTTTTATTTTGGACGTAGAAATATATATATATATAAAAAACAAGGAGCTGCGGTATGTGATTGCCAATGAGAAAACTCTTCACAAGAGACCAAATGACACAGAAGTGAACATCTATAGATTACCGTACGGCCTTCAACAATGAACAAAGCACATAGTACATAGCTTTGCAGCTTTAATGACACAGAAATGATAGATGTAAAACAATTCAAACGAGAAAACTAACAGCCTAATCTATGCATGGGTTGCATACAGTTTTGACTGTATTAGTCATATGGAGGCTAACATTCATACATGTATTATATATCGATTCGATAAAGACATGCATATATAAATTATTATTCAATCTGTAAGTTCTTGTATGCCGTTGACATTAAAAATTCCGCTCTGTATTATGAAAGAATGAATTATTTCTCGGTATTGTGTATACATTTTTAAGATAAATTCGATATATACATTACATTCAATTGGATATGCAAAATTAGACAAATCAGCTTAACCCTGTCCCTGCTGAACTTAAAAGAATTCAAATTTAAGACTATCTTTCATAATCCATAATATTTATTATAACATCACTTATGATGATTCAACATGCATTTTCTTTCTTTCAGAATTATGTTCATTGTGCAGTTTTTTGAATTATTATGCACAATTTTAATCTTATTGCACCTCGCAACAGATTGTTGTTTGTTGTATAAGTACACTATGTATAAAAGCTGTGTTTGTATATATCAGTTGGTCAAAGTTTACATCACAAATCATATTTACTTGAGATAATCACCTCATTTTTCTTGATGAAATATAGGAAAGATAATAATTATCACGAAATGCTGACATGATATCTTTTGAATTGCATTGCCTAAGGGTAATACTTTAGTTTGGAATTTGGTTTGGAATGTATATGTTATTCGTGGATGATAATCGTGGGTCCTTTTCAAATATCAAAAATTTCCTTCCAGACAAGAGTTTGCCCCCTTGGTTTCGTTCTTCAAAAATTACTAGAAATTAAGATAAGCAGAAAAAGTAATGTTTTCATGATCATTTTAAGAATTGAGTAATGTACAACATGATCAGAATGGTGATTTTACAGATGATATTGCATTGTAATGCTGTAACTAATTTGAATTTTGAACTGAATTCTGTCATTACTGTAGACGAGGTTGTCAAAGCAATTAAGTCATTGAAAAATAATAAATCAAGTGGTACAGATTTGATATTAAATGAATATTCATGTCAGAAAATGATTGATATATATGTAAAAATGTTTAACATTGTTTTTAAATCTGGAAAAATTCCTGACCTATGGTCAGTTGGTATTATATGTCAATTTATAAGGGTAAAGGTGACATGGCCGACCTGATAATTATAGGGTATAACTATTCTGAGCTGTTATGGTAACTTTTTACAACTGTATTGAATAACAGATTAAATTGTTACTTAGAAAATATGAATGTTCTCTGCGAAGAACAGGCAGGTTTTAGGAAAAATTATGGTACGTATGATCACATTTTTAATCTTCAATGCTTAGTTGAGCTATATTTGTATCGTAAAAAACCATTGTATTGTGCATTTGTTGATTACCGTAAGGCATTTGACTCTGTTAATAGAATAGCATTATGGCGTAAATTGTTGCAAAACTGTGTTGATGGAAATATGTTTGTTATTATACATGCTATGTATGAAAATGCTAATCCTGTGTTAGGCAAGGTTCAAAAGTTATCTGAATATTTTCAAAGTAATATTGGTGTTCGTCAAGGTGAAAATCTGTCTCCTGTACTCTTTTCACTGTTTTTAAATGACCTGGTAGAGTTTATTCCAAAGCTTATGATGGTCTATCTGATGTATGTGATGCAACTCACCTAGTACTTGATACTGATGAAATTTCTGTTTATTTAAGATTATACTTGTTGTTATATGCTGATGACACTGTTATTTTAGCTGAATCCAAGGTAGAATTACAAACTGCTCTTAACGCAATGTACTTGTATTGTAAGACATGGAATTTAGAAATTAATGCTTCAAAGACAAAAGTTGTTATATTTAATAAACGTAAAATTATTGACAAACCTGTATTTACTTTAAATGGTGAAATTTTAAATGTTTGTAGATGACTTTGTGTATTTAGGTATAATTTTTATGTCAAATGGATCTTTTTCCAAAAACAGAATTAAATTGTTGGATCAGGGTAGAAAAGCAATGTATAGTATGTTGAGAAAATGTAGATCCTTAGGTTTACCTATTGATATCCAACTTAAAATGTTTGATACTATGGTTTCTCCAATTCTACTTTATGGTTGTGAAGTGTGGGGTTATGAGAATAATGCTGCTGTTGAATCTTTGTTTTTACAATTTTACAAAATTATACTTGGTGTTAAAAAGTCTACTCCTAATTGTATTTTATATGGAGAATTAGGTAGATATCCTACTGGACATATTTATAAAGAGCAGAATGATAGGTATGTGGAAAAGGCTTGTATGTAATAAACAAGACAAGATATCTGCTATGTTGTACAAATTGTTGTTTAATATGCATAAGAAAAGATTTTTTCCATTCTAAGTGGATAACATATATTGAAAATATCTTGAATGATTGTGGTTTTTCTGAATATTGGATTGCACAAAATGTACCAAAATGTATAAATTTATCAAAACTTGTTAAACAGAGATTATGTGATCAATTAAGCAGAATTGGTATACAACTATTTTTAACTCACCAAAATGACTTAACTACAGAATTTTAAATATAATCATGGTTTCGAATTTTATTTACTTAATTTACCAGATGATTTGAAAAAAGCCTTATGCAATTTTAGATGTCTAAATCATCGACTCCCTATTGAAAGGGGTCGCTTTTGGGGTATAGAACGTGACGACAGAATTTGTGACATTTGTAACAAAAACCAATTAGGTGATGAATATCATTATTTATTTAATTGTACTTTTTTCAACAATGAAAGGAAATCTTTATTACCTTGTAATCTTATTACCAATCATAATACTGACAAATTTTATGAATTATTTAATTCTGACTCTTACAATGTTGTTCTTAAAATTGCAAAATTTTGTAAAATTGTACTATCTGTTGTTAATTAAACTAATATTGTTTCAACCATTAATATGTCCATTTGAAGTTTACTGTCTTCCTTTAAATGCATTACTTTTTCAAATGTATATATGTTAATGAATGTTTATAATGTTCACTGCATTACTTTGATACTTTGTTATTTGTTATATATGAATACTTATGTAGTATTTGTTATTGTTCACATACCCCTGTTGGGTCTTTGAGAATAAAAAACTTGAAACTTGAAACTAACAGCCTGATTGAAAATGAAAAAAAAATATACTGCAACTAGTTCTCACGATGAAAAAGGAAA